>NC_140489.1:86272947-86470447 GCF_964271855.1 Acomys minous
AAAGTCCATATGGTCTCAGGTGTAGCCCTAGGTAGAGCATATTGCCGCATGCCAGTCTGCAGGCCCTGAGGCAGGAATGACTGCTGGGAGGCACGCATCTGAGCGAAGTGGCCACTGCTGTGCCCAAATCAGAGGGCAGAAGGTGTTCTTGGCTCCCACGATGCTCTGCACTTCCAGGACCAGTTGGATACCAAGAATCCATCCTGAACTGCAAATGTCATGGCCAGGCAGAATCCAGAGAGAGTGCTGAAAATGTACCATTCTCTGCCTGCTCTCTGCCCTGCTAAATCAGGCAAGGGTTCTAAAACAGTATAGATGGAAACTGACAGACCTGGGGCCTCAGAGTGGGGTCTCTGCAGTTTGGTCTGTTCTGTAATCTCCCCAGTTGTGATTTAGGAGTTTTGTTCTTGCATTCATTTCTAAATATGGAAGCAGTGATTATCTGCCTCGAATGCTACCGCACTTGTATTACTTTCAACTTCATCAATTGAGCCAAGATCCAGCGAGCTTGCTCTGTAGTCCTTGAAGAACTATCAATGTTTTCTTGGAGTTTAATATTTGCAATCAGTTATGAAGAATGATACTGTATTGGTCCGTTCTTCCCAATACAAGGAAAGACTGTGAACTGGGTGCCTGTAAACCACAGAAGTGTCGCCCAGCTCTGGGAGTTAGATGTCCAAGTTCAGCACAGCAGCAGATGGAGAAGTCTCACTTTGATCCACACTCACTCACTTCTTACTATGCCCTTATGTGGTAGAACTTTAGGAACTTAGGAACTTTACCATGAGAACAAATATAATCATAACAACAACAACGATGATGATAATAATACCCTGTGATCACACTACCCCAAGGCACCTCCTGCTACCATCACTTGGGATTTCAGATTTGAGTGCATGAAGTGTGGGGTCACAGACACACATTGCTACAGAAATTTTCAATATGGGGCTGATCTTGTTTGCCTTCTTCCTCCTCTGTCCACTACTCACTGCCGATTCAAAGATTCAGCTTTGGTTTTCTATTCGTTTGAGTTTTCTCACTTTCCTGTTCTACCATTCCATGTGCAGATCTGAATCTTTTAAAGTCATATATTGGGCTGACAAGATAGTTTATGGGATAAAGACTGAGTCCCATCCCTGGGGCCCACATGGCTGAAGGAGGGAACCAGCTCCTAAAAGTTGTCCTCTTGTAGTGAGATTTTGTTTTGTTTTTGTTTTTGTTTTAAAAACACAAGAAATGTTATGGGGCTATGTTTTTATTTTAATCCCAGGTATGGGATATGGGCCTGCTTCAGATTGTCCATGGCAGCTGGCTGTGATTTGCCTCATGCTTTAGCAGGGGAGTGATTTTGCCAGCTGAAGATAGTTTCTGCAAGTGTATGACATTTGGAATTCTGGGGACTCTTGAGAGTGCATATAAATGTGAGATTCCCAGGAGGGGAGCCAGCTGCTCCTCCTCCGGCTTCTGCTAGTTACTGGTTTCTGGTTGCTGGTTTCCTGTTGCTGTTGCAATTTTTGTGGGTTTGTCAAGTGTTTGAGTGTGCAAAGAGACAACAAGAAGAAATTGAATATCCTGATGCTGAAGATCCAACTTACCCTAAGGAATCTGAAGTCCCTAATCAGCAGGAAGTAGTCCAACAATCTTTCCCTTTCCCCCTCTCTCCTTCCTTCCCTCCTGCCTAGTGTTGGGGGTTGGAAGGGTGGAACAAAGGTGGAAAAGGGTGGAAGAGGATAAGGAATCCACAAAGCAGCAAACGCTGACTGTGTCCTCTGACCCACAGATGTACACTGTGGCATGTGTAGCACTCTTCCAATAAATAAACTAACCCAATAAAAAGAATTGTCAATTGTCTGTGATCCTGGGGTCAGCTTTATAATGAAGTGTCCAGAGAATTTGATCACACTTTTGGTATGAAATTGGATAGTTCTTTCTTTTTAAAATTATAATTGGAATTTAATTTAACCCTACAATGCAAAAAACCAAAAACTATAATGTGTGTATATTTGTGAATAATAAAAGAGATCAAATAATTGAGCATTAATTTTCATGGCCATCAAAGTATGTAAAAGAGCTTGATTTTCAAATTCTACGAACCTACTTCCTATTTATATAGTTCTTAAGTTTCAAATAGGGTCTGTGTATCACAGGGTAAACTCAAACTTGCTACATGGCCAACTGTTTCTTTGAAATATTGAGCCTTCTGAGTGCTAGATGCAGATACACACCACTAAGTCCAGGTTATGTGGTAAAGCCAGGGGTTTGTGCCTGTTGGTGAAGCAGTCTACTCATGCAGCCAGATCTCTGTCTCTCCATTTGCTTTATAAAAACTCTATTCCAGTTCAGTCCTAAACATCACCAACACTGAAACAAAGCTGGGAATGTAGCTCAGGTGGTAGAGCGCTTTCCTGGCATGCATGAGGTGGTGCATTAGATCTTGGGCACATTAATCCCAGCACTAAGGAGGTAGAGGGAAGAGGTTTGGAGGTTGAAGTCATTCTTGGGAACACAGCAAGTTTGAGGCCAACTGGGGCTACTTGTCCTAAATAGACTCTAAAAATTTTAAAAAACCAAAGGCAAGTGATTAAATATAATGTTTACATCATGGGCAAGAAAGAGTGTTCAATGTCATCCCTGTAGTTTTACTTGGATTAAGTAGAAATTGTGATTTAAAAGAAATGAGAGAAGTTATGGTTAAGTATAAGAGCACGTCTTTACAGTTCGCAAACAGTTTAGTAACGCAGTGGGAACACGCAAGATAAGTGAGATGAAGCCTTCTAAAGAGCTAATACCAGTCATTTTGAGGGTCCATTTGCCAGCCTGGCACAAAGGCTGTCATGTGCTGTATTGCTCTGTCAACACATGACAGTCATATTTAAGCCATCAAGTAATAGTGAAGCTGGCATTGGCGTCAGACCCCTTGTACTTCTGAGCACACGGAAGCTGACTAGAATTATCTTTAACCTCTCAGGGTCATTTGCCTGTGAGGTCACTCTTGATTGGGCACTAGGGTATTTACATAGTCAAGAGACTACATGGATATAATCATCTTCTCTTGATGTTTTTATCTCCTGACAGAGAAGGATGTTGAGGTTTCAAGTTCTTCACCCTATACATATCCATAAACTCGTGGTGTTGGCTCCTTTGGGCAGTACAAAGAGTGTGTTTTGTCTCACCTTCGTTTTCTGTAATCTGTATAGATGCTTGTTGGAAGGTCTCTTTTCTCTGAGTCCTTAGATATATGTATCTTCCCCATATCTGTCCTCTTCTCATATGCTCCCAGTGGCATTGTCTGCTTCACAGGCCTTCCTTACCTAGAAACACGCATTATATTCTTGTCAGGTGAAGTTTACCCACTGGAGTAGTGAGGTGTTCCTTATAACCTACTCCTGAACTGCTACCAAGAAGCTTGTGTGTTCCCATCTTATTCTGAAAATACATACTCTTTCATATATTGCCTGCCATTTAACCTGCTACTATTTCAAACTCACAGTGGGCTATTGCTACAGAAGAAGGAATTTCCGGACACCCTTTGCCTAAAAGACTGACCCTGAGGGGCTAGCTTCAGATCTTCACTGGAAGCTCTGTGGTGGCTAAAGCCTAATTGGCTTTGACACACTATAAATGGCTAAGATGCTGGTGGTTTGGAAAAGGGGTGATGTCGTGCAGCCTCCCTTGCAAAGAAAGGATGGGCTGAGCAGCCTCTTATCAAAGGTTTGCAGATGGCCATGCTAAAGGGATGCTATGTTGGAAGAAGTGGAGATAAAAGCTTCTGGCTGTGTCCTGGCATTTTGGATTTGTTCACACCGGGGTCCTGATAGTGACAGTGCCTGTGTACTACACTGTGTGTCCTCTGCTAGGATACAAAAGGTCACTTCTTTCAGTTCTCAGAACAGCAGCAGTAGTTAGTGGGCCGCAGATGCTAATTCTGGACTGGAGGCTGTAGGGAAGTGGTGGGGTCTGAACACAGGTACAGCTCCATGAGCAGGGGGAGTTGCGTTCTACATCTAGAACTCTTGGAAAGGCCAGAGACGGCACAGTTGTCCCTGAACTAGGGGAGCAGAGGCAGACAGAGCTCAGGGGTTTATTTCTAGACAGCTAGTGTATCTAAATTAGTGACTCTAGGTTCAGTGAGACACCCGTCTTAAATATATATCCATTTTCCCTGGTTGAAGTTTGAGGTGTAAGCTCTTAGCTGTTCCTTCTGCCTTTCTGGGTGCTTGCTGCCATGCTATCCTGCCTTGGTGGTGATGGATTCTTATTCTCTCAGAACTATAAGCCGGCAATAAACCATTCCTTTTGTAAATTGCCATGGTCGTGGTATTTCATCCCAAGCATAGAAAAGGTTTTCCACACACTGCTGGAAACACTCTTCTGTTTATCTGGCCATCCCTTCCAGCAAGGGCAATGTCGTACACAGAAGTCAGACTTACTATAGATGTGTCAAGTACAATGATGAGCCAGCTCTTGGGAAAAGTATGTCCTGGCTTCCCTTCCCTACTTTGTGACTTTGTTTTCCTTTATGAAACGAGCTAGGCAATATAAAGAACTTGAGGATAGAATAGATCCTTACACAGGAAAGCAGAGAAATGAAAAACAAAAACAAAAACAAAGAAACAAAAAACCCAAACCATTTTTCAGAGACTAATTCCAAATACCCTAACAAAAGCAATCTCAGATCCTTACACCCAGAGGCACAGATGGGACCAAAGAGCTCAGCATATCCATGTGTCAAATATTATCCTCATTGCAGAAGCAACATTAACAAGCTAACATAAAGAATTCAAGGATGGAGTACTAAAAATGAACCTTGAAAGAAGACAGACATTTCTTTTTATATTTATAACTATCTCAAGTGATTTCTCTGTAGGGGACAAAAATAGAAACCTCAATAATATCTATTACTTAATTGTCTCTCTAGATTGTGACTTCCAGGCATGCAGGCATCCTTGTTTGCAAAGCTTCTCAGTGTCATAGGTCCAATGCACTAGATGTAGGCACACACTCTTGATTGAGATGGTGCTTGACATTATAGATCTTCAGTAAAGTTTCAAATGGAGTGGCTTATCCAGTTACTTGATGATCATTAAGATGTTGCCCCTCCCCCCCATCAGAGGTCTAAGGGAGGGGGAATAGGATGGAAGAGAGAGGGAGGGTGGGAACAGAAAGATAAGAGCAAAGGGATAACAACTGGGATGTAATGTGAGTAAGTTATAATAAATTTTTTAAAAAGGTGTTGCCATGAAAGCTGCAGTGACAGCACAGTTTGTAAATCACTTGCTTTCCCAGCATGATAGCCTGAGTTCAATTCCCTGAACCAACAAAACAAAAGCAGGTATGGTATTTACATAAAATTCCAGCACTAAGGATGGAAAGAGAGAAGACTTCAGGCCAGTGAATGACTCTGCCTTAGTTTTATGGCTCCTGAGGAACAACCCTTGATTTTTCTCCTCTTATCTCCACATACATGTACATGCATGCATGCACATCTGCACATATGTACTTCTTCACACATACAATAAAACAATGTTTCTATGGATTGTACAATTGCTGACTAGGGACACCTGAACATGATTCTCTTATCTGCTTGGGACATATCTCTAAAATACAGTGACACCTAAGACTGAAACAACGAGGGAAAGGGACTAAAGACACTGCCCTGGCCAGTGTGTGCACAAGGAAGGGCTTGACTTTCAGAGGTTAGCCATGTAGTTAATGAGTGTGTCTTCAGTTAGGAAATTCTGGTGAGGTATAATAGGTGAATGATGTTGAGGATGAAAGAGGAGTGTGTCAAATCCACTTTGAAAATCAGATGGTGCCCCCAGATGAAGCACTGAGCTATTGGTTAGTGCAGGAACTTTGTAGGTAGACTGGGAGGAGTTGTGTAGGTTAGATACAGAACACAGCCCATGACATCACCATGAATGACTGACTCTTATTTTAAACTTCTTGATAACAGGTACAATGTCTGTAGTCCCGTGATTAGCACAAAAGCTGGCAGATAGCTGATGCTCCATAAACTGCTGATAAATCAATATATGGAAGAGAGGAGTGGCCTCCCAGACTAGCAATTGATTTGTATAATTTTTCTTACCTCATTTTAAATACCTGGCACTTGATCTACACTTCACACATACGGCTTCTCTGCAAATGGGGGATGGGAATCAGAAGTTAAATTTTCAAGTGATAGATGACAATTTTAAATAGTAATAGGAGAGATTGATGGAAAAAAAGATAATGGTGAGGAAGGTCAGTAGTCTCGCTGTTAGCAGAAGTCTGAGTGATATCATAAGAGGTATACTAGATGTCCTATTCCTGTCTCTGCTCCACTGTGACCTGTGTTTTTGTCTGCAGTAAACCCACATGCTGTAGCTAAAGAGTCTGTGACACTCAGTGACATTCACTCCAAGTGGTATAGGGAATGTGACAATCAGGCCAATTTTGAAGCTTCAGTCAAATTGAACTTTTGTTGAAAATGAGTTGAGAAAATGAGAAGAGAGGGAACATTTAATGCCCCCGCCATGGAGTGTGAGCTTTTCTCTCACTGAGGGAACTGACGGGCCAGAACAGTGGCCTTCAGTCTAGGATATTCAAAACCCAATTCTTCTTGTACATCCATTCTCCTGCAGTCTAAGACTGCTGCATAGGGTTCTTTGTAGTTTGGCAGGACAGACAGAAGGGCTATATTGAAAGCTAATGTCTGTTATGAGGCTACAGATTTTGAGGGACCTGCAGACTGCCAGTGTCACATCACAGCCTCCACATTAATGTGGACATCCCTGCCTTCATTTTTGGTTTACAGTTCCAGAGAGATAGATCCATAGTTGTAAGAAAGGCAGGTGTAGTAGCAAATGCAGGAAGCTGGCTCATCTCTTAACACCACCCCTGCCCTCATTTTGGTAGAGTGTTGCTCTGTAACCCTGATCTGGAACTTGCTTTGCAGACTAGGATGAACTCAGACATTGACTCCTTCTGCTTCTTTCTCTCAAGTGCTGGAATTGAACTTGTGCATTACTTTGATTGAGCATAGCAAATGGGGCAACACTATAAATCTTCAAAGCCCATGCCAGTGGCCACAGAGGCATTTCCTGCAGCAAGGTTGTTACCACTTAAAGGGTCTGAGCTCCTTAAATAGCACAACAAACCAGGAACCAAACATTCAAATGCATAAGATATAAGGAAAACTTTCTGTTCAAATCACCACAGGGGCCATGCAAGAATCATCAAGAGTTGTTGCCCTTGTTGTTTGCATTTAGAATAAACCCAGGTGCATATGAAACTATGTCTGCTACCAAGACATTTTACTGTGTTGTTAGTTTTTCTAGTTTGCTCATCCTCATGTTCTAAATCCATTATAAAGAACAAACAAATCTATTTTTTTATTAGTGTCTAAGACTGAGGCCACACACTTCTCCCTTTTTGCACTTACATTTTCTTTAGATGGATTGGGCAGATGGGTGTTACTCCCAGTTCTAAAAGCTGGAATCGCAGGGCTCTGACTTTGGAGCAGGCTGCAGTAGTAAGTAGTAGCAGCATATTTTTTTCCTAGGCCCATTTTGCATTCTGAGTAGGAATCCTATAGAGTTTTTAGAATTAACATTGACCTTATATCAAAACCATAGCTAACAGAATAATGACTCCTGGGCAGTTTGCATTGTTTTGTTTCATTGGTCAGGACTATCTATGCAGTCATCCAAACTTGAATTCTTAGGCTTCTTTTCTTACTCACGCTAGCAGCTTCATTTGCTATCAAGTTCCCCTTATTTCAAAGTCAGCAATACTGCTCAAATCCATCCTTTCTTCACTGTGCCCATCACTTCTGTCAGAATTCATGTTTTCATCTCAGCCCTTCAACATCCCTTTATAATTTCTAACTATCCATAAGAGGAATAGGTGTGCAGACATTTTTGAGGGGCTCAGAAAAAGAGAGATCATGTGAATACACATAGGCATTCTAGAGGACAAAGTAGTCTTGGGACAGAGACTGAGCACCAGGGAAGACAGAGTGTGGATTACTTCTTCCATCCTAAGAGAGAGGGGGGGGGGGAGAGACAGACAGAGAGAGAGAGACAGAGAGACAGACAGAGAGACAGAGAGAGAGACAGAGAGAGACATACACACACACACACACACACACAGAGAGAGAGAGAGAGAGAGAGAGAGAGAGAGAGAGAGAGAGAGAGAGAGAACGGGCTTAATATAATAGGTGCCTGGAAACTTCTGGGAGTTCATTGTGTAGCATCTAGGTTAAGAAGCAGAGTAAGCTTGTGGGGTTCAGGGATGAGCACATAAGAATAGATCAAGGGATCTAGTTTAAGCTGATGACATTTGATTCTTTTAAATCACTGCCTTCTCAACTCAAGATCCAGCCATGTAGCCTTCTCCAGTGTCTTATAGCTTTTGTTAGCATCTAACCAGTGCCTTTCCCAGCCTTTCTATAGAAGTGACATTTGCATGTATAGAAGGAGCTGTTAAAAATGAAACATCCTGTAAGTCAATGATGTCCAAAGAATGTTTTTATGTCACGAAATTTTGAATCCACCTTTTCACTGTGCCCAGCACTTTTGTGCTGTATAAACACTGGCTCCCAATAGAATGACATTTGGAGGAGGATTCAGTCCTTTGTGTTACTCTCTCAGGCAAGTTCCTGTTCATAAGTAAATAGAAGGATTCTTCACGTAATTCCTACTATTTTGCCACATAGAATTAAGTGTAAGAAACAATTGCTGCTCACTAATTGTATCATAGGTTTCTATTTCTTAGGCTGTATATGTATATGTGTGTGTGCAGTTGTTGTAGAATATTCACAAATAATGAAGGCTATCTTCAGGGTTGGCAAATTTATTTTAGCAATAAAAGAATAGAATATTCTATTGTAATTGTGGGAGTGGTATGGACCCTTAGAACCGCTGGGTATAGCCAATCAGCTGTGTAATGTGTTTGATGTGGTGTGTGTGTGTGTGTGTGTGTGTGTACATGTTCACACCCACCTGGATGTGAATGTTCTCTCTGAAAGTGCATGTATGTGTAGGCCACGCACACATGTATGCACATTCATGTGGAAACGGAAGACAGTTTCAAGTGCTGCTCCTTCGGCCCTGTCAACCTTTATTTTTTAATGTGGGTTTTGGGGGAGCATACTCAGATTCTTGTGTTCGCAAGACAGTCACTTTACCGACTCAGCTATTTCTTTAGCTGCTGTTGTTTATTTTTACTCAGAGGTCCCAACAGTGTTGTGATTGCAGGAGACTCACCACACCTGGCTAGCCCTGTGGGATGGCATCAGGTAGACCTGAGGCAGGAGTGGGAATTGTAGGCAGTGGCTGCTGGGACGTGAAGCTTTCATTTCAAGTCAAACCTTTTGTGTGAATTAAAATTAAGAAAAGCACCATTGGACCCTATCATCAGTGAAAAAGAGAGAGAGAGGAAAAAAAAAAACAGCTGAGCCAATAGCTTTGTAAGAAGCCAGGACTTGCAGCAGACTTCCTACTGTGGGAGGTTGGTGTGATGTAATTTGATACTAATTAATAAAAGGCCTTTTCACCTGAGATAGGCGTGGCTAAGGTTCCCAGGCTTGGGGAGACAGAGAGAATCTTGGGAAGAAGAGAGACTGGAGGAGAAGAGAAGGAGGAGAAGAGAGAAGAGAGCCGCCATAGGTTAGATGGAAGAGAAGCACATGGCCAGAGTGGATGGAGACTTGGCCCAGATGAAGAACATTAGCAGGTATTTGGGATTATGGATGGGAGGTAGCTTGGTAGAAATTATTAAAAGCAGATGGCATGGGATTGGGACAGGTATCCCATACTTGCCCCACTATGGGAAGTAGATTAGGGGATTAATATCTGCCCTGCCCCAGGTTAATGAAGGCTATTTTAAAATATAACATATGTCTGTCTCTTAATTGATTGCTAGCGGGTTAGAAAATGCTGACACAATAATAATAATTATAGGCCTAATAATAAACCATTATAATTATTAGGCCAGTATTAAAAATTTAACCACAACATCCCACACTGTGTCAGGTTGCTGGAGGTGTCATGCACTGTCTCCCTCAGACTGCCTTTTGTGTGGAGGACTTAGGAGCTTTCCTCTTCAGAAATCAAACAAAAACAGGTCTCTGCTTGTTTATGTGGGCAGACTGGGTATTCAAAAGGAACAAAACAATGTAGAGAAATAGCTATTCCCTGGGATCTGGTGGTTCATTTGTACCTGCGTCCAGTGGGAAGGATGGGGAAGTGTCCTACCATCTTCTATCAGCAGGGAACACATGACAGGGCCTTGGGTACCATGGTTTTCCAGAGCAGCCACTGAAAAAGCTGCTGCATCTGAGGCTTCCAGCTCAGTTCCAACCCAGCAAAATGTTCAACACAAACTCAGATGTAGTGACACTTTGTGTGTCCAATCTGCTTACATTTGCTGTGGGAAACCAGCAGTTGTCGAAGCTGGGAAGGGCTGTAATGTTTAGGTGTGGCCAAGAATTCATGTTTCCTTTGGGAAAGCAAAGATGACTGACTTGACAATTGGCAGTCACATGTGATGGGGTAATTGTGCCTGTGTGTGTGTGTGTGTGTGTGTGTGTGTGTGTGTGTGTGTGTGTGTGTGTTACAATTATATCTGGAAGTTTAAGAAAGAAGAACTCAAAGTCCAGCCCTGAGACTTTGCTGTTTCTAGTGGAAATAAAAATTAAAAAATATATATGCTTTTCAAAGTAATCGTTTAATCAATGTGGTAATAATCCCCCATTGTAATATCCTTTGCCCCCTACTTCCATCCTCTTTTTGAATTCTGTACAAAGGGACTGCTTATTACAGTTCACTGCTATGATTGACAAGGCCTTTCATTCTGTCAACCTCATTGTCCTTGACAAAGAGAAATTATAAATGTGTGAAACCTGGGAGACTGAGGGAAACAAGCAATTGGACTTCCTGTTCCCTGGTTGTGCCTCCAGAGGGGAAGGCTAGTTTGAATTAATTAGCATCTATGATGGGAATGAAGGTGCTGAAAACAAAGTGCTCCTTTCCTTGAATGTTCCCACAATCTCTAGCAGGAAGAGGAGTCCTGATGAAACCTAGTGCGTGAAGTCTGGTAGCCATGAGCATCCAACTGTACCCATTTAAAATTATAGAAATAAATCGTTTTTGTTTTGATTTTTGGCTTTTTGAGGTGGTCTCACTACATAGCCCTTGCTAGCCTTGAACTCACTATGTAGACCAGGCTGAGTTTAAACTCACTAAGATCTACCTGCCTCTTCCTCCTGGGAGCTGGGATTAAAATCATGTGCCATCATTCCCTGCTTAAAATGATGTTTTAAATAATTGAAAATTATTTAACGTAATTTGCCTTAGTTTTATGTACCATATGAGGTATTAGTATAAATAATTTGAAAATTATTTTCACATCCAAAATAGGACATTTCTCATTTTATGAATAAGCACATAGTCCAGTTAGCATGATTACAACAAAATTGACTTGTGTTTTAACAATAATGCAGCGAGAGTAAGTAACTAAGTGAGAATTCATGTCTACAGAGAAGACAGTGCATTTCTGAGGTGATGAGTTTGTTTTTCTATAAAATAAATTCCAGATTTTCTTATATACAAAGCCCTAGTCACTGTCAGCACCAAGAGTGGTTCCTCAGCTTCACTAATAAAGAAAAATGGCTTCTTTTATTCAGAATTACTCCCCATGGAGATATCATCGATAGAGGACTCCATCAAGATCTTTGCAACCTTGGGGTGAACAATGAATAATGTCACAGATCTGACAGGCCAGCAGAAGGCACCACCCACAGCTGTCTGAGCAGCTTCCTGTTGTGTTCCCTAGAAGGTCTCTACTTCACTAGTTTTCTTTTTGTAAATACATTTTATTGATTTATTCATATTACATCTCAGTTGTTATCCCACCCCTTGTATCCTCCCATTCACTACTTTTCAAGACTGTGTGTTAGGGGATCTCTGTCCTCACACACCTTATCCCAACCCCTACAGCCTGGCTGGTGACCATGTCGCCCCCTCCCCCAATTCTCCTCAGATGTACCCATGAGAATTGCCCATCAGAACTCTACCAAAAAGTTCAAAAAGTGCACACATCAGCACTGGCATTACCTATGGGCTTGACATTGTTGGTTGTGGCACTTGACAACTTATGACAATCACCTATATGTCTCGTACTGGCCCAGTGACCTCTCTCATCTTTACATATTCTTATGTAAATTAGTTATCCTTCTTGCCAGTGTTCTGTATAGTTTACACAAAGAACTGTATGTTAAGAATCAGCTAAGTCATCACACATCCTCTGTCATGATCTAGGAAAGATGTACCTTCTTCTTGCCAAGTACCATGTTAGGTCCTGCACATAGGAAGCAAGTACCAGAGGAAACCACTGTCCTTGTTGCATTACTGAGAAACTGAGGCTTAGGCAAATGTAATGCTTTCAATTATATCTTGCCAGGCTGGAGATAGTAGTTCTATCCTGCCTTTCAAACTTCTTAATATCAACTGATTTAAAGTCAAAGTAACAATGGTTGTCAATATTGAAATGCTCTTCACCTTACCCTCTTGTTGTTCTTTGGCTTCTACTTCTCGTGCCTCAGTGTCAGTGCTGTAATGCTATTGTAGTTAGCAGAATCGATGGGGCAGTATTGCCTTCCTGGGAAGTCATTTCGAGCAATGCAGAACATCGCTCTTTGTTTCATTTGCTTGAGGGCCTGTCTTTCAAGGTGAGTGGCTATTTAATAGGTATCTCATCAGAGGTGAATCTGAGGTTCCTTTTAGGGAAGAAAGAACAAAGGGATCACATATCTGTTCTTTTATTTGTCTTCTCTCTACTCCAACTCACTCAAAATTTCTCTCAGTAAACAATTTATTTATACAAATGTGGAATCACCTCAGATCCTGAAGTCATCAAGTCCCGTGCTTTGTGTTATGGTTTAAATTCCAAATGCTGTGGCGTGGGACAGACTATCTGGTTCCTGGCCCATAACCTAACTCCTGCCCTCTCATACAGGCTGGTGTCACATGCAAGCACATCCTGCCTAGGCCCTGGAGGGCTGGTTTTGGTCTCATCTCTGAAGATGTATCTCTCCTTCCTGTTCTCTCAGTGCTTCTGTGTAGAGACAGTGTTTGCTTCTTAATTTTGATTATGGCTTTGATTAGAGTAAGAAACGCCCGGGTCATTAATGAAGCACATCTTTGGATATGTCTGGGGGGGAGATCCATCCCAGATGACGATAACACCATTTCACAGGGTACAGTCACAGACTGGATTCACTAGAGAAAAAGTAGGGAGCTAACTGAGCATTCGTGTTTCCCTTTCTCTGCTTCCTGGTTGGTGTCATGGGCCAAGGATTAGGTTGCTCGTGCCACCGTGCCTTCCCCACCATGACGTGCTCCCTTTACCTGCACTGTGTACTCTTAAGCTGCTTCTGGTAGGCATTTGAATCCAGAAGAAAACCATCACTAACATAAACTGCTTCTTAGGTGATGCTCCTGACAGTGCCCTTCTGGTTGACCTATATTTCTCCAACTTGGTTGTCTAATGGCTTCCCTCCTTTCCTCATTTTTATCCTCTGATTTCCTGAACTCAGTCACCAGACTCTCCACAAATAGATGCTTCTGGATGAACCCAGCCCCATTTAACTGCTCCATGGTCACTCTGTGGTCAGGACAGTTCAGGGAGAGAGGTGACAGTCTATTGCATATGACTACAGAAGACCAGACACACCTTTACATTTATTAACAATTAATTCAATTTTCCTCTGGTAAAGTCTCTATCGTGCTTTACAAAGTGTTTGTGGTGTTTCCTGTCATGACCAAGGCAGGTTTCACAGCACAGATTATTTATTGCTGTTGACATACAGACAATAGCATCCAGGGTATGTTGGACAAGTGGCCTGTCTCTGACCATGGTTCCCAGTCAGTGACATTCATATTAAAGTCAAAACTTCACAATGAGAATACACATAAGACAGTGACCCACAGTCTCAGGTTCTAATTCTCAGGCCATAGTTAATTTTTTCTTTGCAATTGGAGCTCATTCACTTAGCACTAAAGGACATTGTCTCCGAGAAACAGGGCTTTTCCCCAGGCCACTCTTATAACAGGGCCACGACACTCTTTTTTTCAAGGAAGATCCAGCCTCCTTGTGTTGCCCTCCATATGTGCTGAAAGAGTAAGGATTTATTCTGAGGGGGGAAAAAGATGCAGAGGGTGCTTTTTGACATTTTAGAATATGTGCTGGGAAGGCTTTGACATCTGTGACCTCAATAATGGAAGGTTTCACCATGCTGCGAAGGGTGGAGGCCAGCAGGCAGCTCCTGTCAGCGAGTCAGGATTGATAAATTCGTTATCTGGTGCTCTGTCAAAATGCTCGTGTTAGCTGGGCGTGATCTCTCTCACACATGGAACATGGTTAAGCCATCTGCTCACTTTGGAAGCGTGTACTCTTGAGCCCATCTCCTATGCCCAACTCAGGGCTGTGACTCACCCTAACAGAAGGTGATTCATGGGTGCAGAGGTGCCAGGCTGTGGCCCTCAGGAGCACAGAGTTGCTGGTGTCCAGCTGCGGTGCTGAGCTCTGACAAATCACCCTTGCTGCACCCATCATCCACTCAGGGATTGCAGGAGCCTGGTTGAGTGCTAATGTTTTTATAATGTGCCTTCTCTGCACAGACTGAGATCAGAAAGCAGGCTGCTAAGTGCTCTTTGTTTCTCTTCAACAAGGGTCTTTGGAAAAACTACCACTTTCATCAGAGCAGGACTGACTGGTGGCTTTGCTTGGCAGAGCCCAACGGCCTGAGGTGTGAGTGTTCTATCAAGGCACTCAGGTTGGCTGTCAGCCACAGGGCTCTTATGCTCCACTCAGGCAGGGGGAGGGGAGGTGAGACTCTTGATTAATGTGAAAGCCCTTCAAGTGCTCTGTCTTTATGTCTAAGAAGCATCGAGGCATTGCAGGGGAAGATGAGGTGGATTTCAAGCTGTAATTAGCAGAGTCAGCTCTGGCCAGTGCCACAGGCTAGCAGACTAGAACACCTGGAAGGGCGAAGGGTTCCAGAAACCACAAACATGGTTTCTGACACTGTCTCTGCTCTTCCTTCTGGGTAATGTAGAATACCAAATCTTCGACTCTCAACTTTTTCCCTCAGTAAAAAAGGATTGTGTTTTGTATACTGGGTGATGGAAAGCATTATGACATTTTCTTTCCTGGAGTTTGGCTCCTACCTCAGCAATTTTAGCTTCTACTAAATTCAGACATCTTAAGAGCAGAACGGTTAGAATATAAAAGAAATTATGTATCAGGTCCAGAGGATAAATTATCTGCTGGGTGACATGATTTTATTATATATGCATAATTTATGGGATGACCACTTTTTCTGAGCTTCAGATCTTAAACCTCCATCAGTCCTTCTGGGGACAATGGAGAATGTGCTTCAGAAAAGCATGGCTATGTGGCTGGAGAGATAGAGTCCTTGCTCACAACTCTGAGGACCTGAGTCCATGCCCAGATAAAAATCCTTGCACTGTGGTATATACTTGTAATCCTAATTCTAGGGAGGCAGAGACAGGCAGATCCATGGGATTCACTGGCTAGCCATGTGAGCCTACTTGTAAGTGCTGCAGGTCAATGGAGACCCTGCCTTAAAAAGCAAGATGATGGAGCCTATGAAATGACAGCCAAGGGTCACCTCAGGCTTCCATACATACATGCATGCACCTGTATGTGTATAAACACACACACATACACACACATACATACACACACATAACACACACATACACACGCATACACACACACACACACACACACACACACACAAGGTTGAGAATCAAGCATCTTTTCTGTAGTCCCTTGGAGCTTCTGTATCCAGGATTTAGTGTTCTTGACTGATGTCCACCCAGAGACACTCTCTGCACCAGGCATGTCCCATATTGACTTACTGCTCATGTGATCACTGCACACCTCATTCACTAACTCAGCCCTGGATGGCTAACAAAAGATGGTGGCTCACATTCTCTGTGAAGGGCTCAAGTCACTATTTTCTACTTTCTTGGACATCCACACTGTCACACCCCTCAGCTCTGTTGTCATAGCATGGTGGTGGGCAGCTGCTCAGGGCCTATACGCTCAATGGCTGTGAAACTTTCCTTTTCATGTTGGCTCAGAGGCTGGATATGATGGCATTGCTCTGCTGCTCTCTGGAGGACTGTGCAGTCCGTTTTCGTCATGACCACTTTGAATATAAGAAAGCCCAAGCCTTTTTCCCCCCAGTGTAGCAGTACATCTCAGGTTTGAGACCACAGTCTGGCTCTGTTAGGCCCAGGCATGTCTGTGAGAGGAGACAAAATTCTGGCATCTTACAAACACAAGCCTTTACTTAGAATATTTCAAAGGACTTATTATCTGTGACTTGGGTACAAGAAACACTATGTCCTTATGTCAGTGAGAAGAGAGAGTAGACTGGGTGACCCTATTAATTTTTTTGTTCCAAGATTATGGGGAAATATTTATGTTTGTTTTCATGGTATCCTAAGCAATGTGGAACATCCTGAAGGGCGGTGTAACTGCAGCCATTACTTCCTGGTAGAAGACTGAGATGTCTGAATTTCTTGACCTGACATGAGGCATTAAATTGTCTCGTTCTCATCACAATTGCCTTGTGAATTTCAGAGGTGATTTACACCTGATGGAAGAGATGGAACAGCCACAATGAACAGGAAATGGGGAGTTCCAGGCCAAGAAAATCTGACTTTGATCCTTTCCCTCATCAACTGAGGTCACCCAAAGTGTTCAGCGTGGAGCAGAGGGAAGTGACGAGTCAGGGTTAGGGTCTTTAGTCCCCCGAAAGGTGTGGCTCTTGTTCTGGCTTGCCCCTGGCCTCTGGCTCTTCTCTGAGCCTTCTGCTGACACATAGGAGTCAAGACAGGAAGGAGCTGCCTCCCCAAGTTGACTCTGTCTGAGCCTGAAGTCTAGGCTGCATCTAGCATCACTCTAAGACATGCTCTGTGGCACTTGGAGGTTAGGGCTACCACTGCCTAGTTTGGGTGGCCAGCTCCCTGAAACAGCTGAGGAGTGGACCTTCTTTTCCGGTATGGTTCCCATAAAGGGACCCAAGCTGGCCTGAGGGAAGCAGCATCCTTTTTACTCACAGCACAGATTCATACTGCTTCAGATAGCTGGTTTGTCTCTGCAGCTTTGTTTGGAGAGTAACTTTGAGATGCCCTTGTCAGCCAGGGCACCCAAGTTTTTTTCTACCATCTATTCACCGTCTCTGCAGAGAGACAAGAGTTGTAGCTTCACTTACAAAGTCTCTGTCTTTATCTTTCTCTGTATCTCTATCTCTCTTTGACTCTCCCTCTGTCTCTCTCCATGTCTTTGCCTCTGTCTTTGTGTCTGTCTCTCTTTGTCTCTTTCTGTGTGTGTCTCTCTCTCTCCCTCTCTCCGTCTCTCTGCCTCTCTCTCTGTCTCTCTCTGTCTCTGTCTCTCTCTGTCTTTCTGTCTCTCTCTGTCTCTCTGTCTCTCTCTGTCTCTGTCTCTGTCTCTGTCTCTCTCTCTCTCTCTCTCTCTCTCTCTCTCTCTCTCTCTGTCTGTCTCTCTCTCACACACACACACACCCCTTTCTCAGATACTCTTGTTTTCTAAGATACATACAAAGGAACGGGCATAGAATGGAGGGGCAGCATGCTAGAGCCTGGTTTGACCCATTGTTATGGTTTTGACTTCCACAGGCTCCTGTCTTTGAATGCTCAGTTCAACTGTGTTTCCTCAACAGCAGGATCTAGAGTAAGCTCTCCCTCCCTTAGGTAGCTCCTGTCAGATAGTCTGTCATAGTGAGAGGAAGATAGAGTTAGCAGATGTTAGGGTGAAGGTTTTATTGTGCCTTGAGTTCAATTCATACCAGTATCCAATGAGGCATTGTTTCATCTTTCCATACTGCCATCTTCCGTTGCTTTAGAAAGACAATGGCTCAGTTCCAGGAAGCCCAGAAAAGGAATTCCTCACCTGTTGACACTCCCAGCTCTTAAGCTGGACAAGATGAAAAGAAAACTTTCATCTGGGTAGGTGAGCCCTGAGGTAAAGCCACTAGGCACACCTCTAGCACTTGAAGGTGGAAGACATCAGCTGCTATGTACTACAGTAAAATTGTATCGGTTCAGCCTAAGATGGCTAATAACTGACCCAGAGTCTGAAACATACTTTAAAGTTGTTAGCACTGTGTGCCGGCCAGAATCTAAACTGAGACAAACTACTGGTAAATTAAACTACTCTAAACCTCATAACATAACATACATATATTTCAAGCACTTGTCACTATGATCCTTGGGCTGTTGTCAGGTCCCACTGTCCACCATCTTCCCCTCTCAACTGTCAAACTTAGCTCTGTCCCCTCTCTGGGAAGTCTGGCCTTCTACTTCCTGTACTCCTGCCCAGATGATTGGCTAAATCCACTCAAGACATTCCTCCACAGCCATGCAGGCTGGGATCTGCTCCAATAGGCTTCATATTGGAAATGCTTCCTGAGCCCTCATGGGCATCTCCTCACAGCTGCTGCAGTACTGTCCTGTGAGCTGGCCTGTGGGATTCTGGTTTTTCATCTGGTTTTCTTTATATGCATAGTGCAAATGCTTTGATTGGCCAGTAACATTTTTCTATCTTCTCAAACCATTCTGTTGTGAGTGTGCTTCATAACCCTAGGGACATTGACTAAGTGTAGGCAACTCTTATTATTAGAGCTGGTCTCATCATTGACAGGTACTGCTATCAGCCAGCACCAACACAGAGTGTGAGAGAGTACTAAAGAAAGCCAGTAAGTCCGAAGTTGAGTACAAGTGTGGGAATGCAAAGTGAAGTCATGATCAGCTGACTACACTGGGGTGCTATATGTGATGCCACGAATCTTGCCCACATTAATTGTGATGTTCGCAACATGGCATGTGGTTCCCTAGGAAGACAACTAAATTTCGAAGACAAATGTGATCGACATGTCTGCTTAAAAGTGAGCAGGCTTTGGACAATGCTACCAGCATTTTCCAGGCGCGTTTTCATCAAGTCTCAGTGACAAGTGTGATACAACTTTCTGTGCCATTGTGAGGAGGGAAGTGCAATGGGCAGGAAGGGGTGAAGGAGGGAGTCATACAGAAGGGAGTGCATCTGAGCTTGGCTTTGAGACAACGTGTGCCTCTCCAGCAAGTAGTAATGTACAGGGTAGCTGTAGGATTCCATCATCCAGGTAGAGAGATGGGAGAAACAGGAGGCCACCAAGACCACTCAGGGCCAGACTGTGAGCGGTGATGTCAGGTTAAGGATGTCCAGTTAAGGATGCCCTCTTAGCATATAGAAAGCCATTCTTTCTTCTGGGGAGAGATGACAGCTTAGGAACAGTTTGTGAAGATTTGTATATTATGTGCATATTTTAACTCCTCCCTTCCTTTCTGCTAGCTTCTTGCCCAGAAGAATGTTGTCAAGGGGGCAGAAATGAGCTGTGTGCATTTTCTGGCTTTCACACATCCTCAGCACTTTTGGGGGGAAAATGGCTTATATAAAAATAGTAACTGGGGATGAACCCAGTGATGGCTAAGAAAGAAGAAAATGGGGCCTGAGTGATGACTGGGTGTAAGGGAGGTGGAATAGGAAAAACTGCAGGTTGTGTGTGTGTGTGTGTGTGTGTGTGTGTGTGTGTGTGTGTGTACATATTTATAGGGTGTGTGAATGTAGTGAATATGGAGTTGTATATGCATGTGGGAGTGTGTAGGGTGTATTTACATGTGTGAACACACTTTGTGTCTCCCTGTGTATGCATGTGAGTACAGAAGAGATGGCAGCCCATGCCCGTCTCATCTAAGGTTAGCATCCTACTGTTCCCAGTTTAGACTGACTTTCTGAGAGCAGGTTATTGGTACCGAGACATTTGCCTGGCCCAGGCATTGAGCCCGTGCAGGTAGGTGATGGTCTTTAGGGGTGTCTCTACAATATCCTGTTTGGCCCTGTCTTTTCATAGGGCTCCTCTTACGTATTTTGGGGGGACAGATACTGTTAGTACCAGTGCAATCTTGGAAACAATGCTGGGAAGTGACACCTTCAGTGTGTAAAGAGGTGAAGGTCATAAACGCGTGTGTCAGCTTCACACAGCTAGGGAAGCAATGAGCGAGAACAGAGGAAATAATCAGTAACATGCAGGTGCAGACTTGGGGTGCTGCCAGGTCTGGAGGGTGCCATGGGCTGCCACAGAGCATTTGTTAGCTGGAGAAAGTCCCCGCAGAAACACCCACACAAAAGCCTGTTTGTCAGTTCACAGTAAAACCTTAAAGGGCAAGTGAAAATTACCACAATTCTTAAATGAAGTCCAAATTATCATGTGTCTGAAGGAGCATCAGAAGAGCCATCTTGTCAGGGGTCAAATCCCTTGGGAGCCACAGTGTTCTACCAACACCTTTGCATTCTGGAGTCCATGTTAGCATGGGTCTGTGGGTGTTTGTCAAGGACATGTGTGGTTAACTTATAGAGAACTGTGAGGGAAAGAATTCTGGGAATACGTTTGCTGATCACCTGCATGTACCACTAGAATCCTCCACTACTTACGCCTCTGATGTAGGGGATGGTACCACCTCATTTAATGGATAAGGGCATAAAGGCTCAGAGATCTCAAGGAAGCAGTCCAAGGTCATAAAGAGTGGAAAGCTTAGGGCAGGAATAATCGACACCAATGTTTATGCTGTTTTTCAGTTAACAATCCTGTCTTGTTGACTCTTTCTACATAATATTTAGAAGGAAAAAGATTTTTTTGTGGCATTTGGAATTTACGTGTGCTGTAGCTACCCAAATTGTGGAGACAACTTAAAAATAGAAGGAGATGATCCCATTCATTGGTTGGGATGGTGAGCTGTGTTGGTGTGTATTTGGTGTCTCCATGTGTGTTTATTTGGTGTCTCTGTGTGTGTGCATGCACGTTCACCCAAAAGCCAGCAGTAGACATCAGACATCTCTGTGTCCCACTTTTGATCTTGTATTTTGAAACAGGATCTCTTCTTACACCTGACAGTCACTGATTGGCTGTATTATCTGGCCAGCAGACTCCTGTGACCTTCCTGAGTCCAGCTCCCCCAAATTAGAATTACAGAAGTGTTGGGCCACATCTGACTATTTTACATGGGTGCTGGGGCTCTGGTCTCAGGTCTTAACATTTGCATAAGAGATACCTTCCTGAAGAAGCCACCTCCCTACCTCACCCTAGGACAACCTTCACTCACTGGCATCTCTGCACTGATCCATGATTTTGAACCTCATCAATATTGTCATCTTACTTCTTTCTGGTATTTAAGTAAAGAAAATGGAGGCAACGTCTGGCTTCAGTTGTTTCCTTCCTCTCGCTACACATCCTCCTTTAAGCCTCAGCTTCTGTCTGATGCCTTATCCTTGATGGACATCTAGCTTTGCTTGTAGTGTACTCCCTTATTCTGCTCTGAGGGAAACAGTCATCATTTTTGCTAAGCAGGTTCACTGTGAGTAGCATCCTGGGTTAATAGTTGTTTTTCTCTAATTGCTTTACATACCATTCCATTATTTTCTGAAAGTCATACTCAGTAGTTGTTCATTGCTATGATGAGATACTCTGGCAATAAGCAAGTCGGGGAAGTAGAGTTTACTTTGGCTTACAGTTAGAGAAGGGCTACATCTATTATGGTGGTAAAGGTATGGCATTCAGGGAGCAGTGATCACATTTTTATCTGCACACAGGAAGTGGACAAACAGGAAGTGGGGTGAAGCTATAACTCTCAGAGCCTGCCTCCCAGTGATGTACTTCCTCCAGCAAGGCTGCACTTTCTAAAGGTTTCATACCCTACCCCCAGTAGTACCATTAACTAGGGAGGAAAAATTCAAATAAATGAGCCTATGGGGGACATTTCTCATTCAACCTACCACACATGAGCTCTAAAGAGAATTTGCTCTGGACGCACTTCTTGATGTGGGCTATATCTTTCTTCATTCTCTACCTTCCTTAAACACCACCTGTTTACAGTTGACTTTCTGCTATTTTGACTGGGTACCTGCAGTTATGGTTTGTATGTGTTTGTGTGTTGACAACCGTTTGCTAATGCTTGGCTACCTGTTATTTACTGTGTGCAGTCTGTGGAGAGTGCACAGTGTTCATTTTGGAAAATTCTCCAAACTGTTCTTCTCGTCTCTCTCCGCTGCCCCTGAATTCTAACTGCATGTGTATTGCCCTGTTTGATATGTCCCTGGAGATCCAGGCCTTGTAAAAATTTGTTTAACTTGCTGTTTGATGTATCATTTTGAGCAATTCCTCTCTATCTGTTTGTTACAGAGTCCTTCCTTGCCTATGTGGGAATATTGATTTTTTTTTAATGAGTTCTATAGGGGTGCCATGACAAGATGCTGCAAAGATGAGTGTATCTACTGTGTTTGTTGATTTATTATGTATTATAACACCACATTTCTGTGGAGGTCAGAGGACAGGGTATGGGAGTTGGTTCTCAACTTCTACCACATGGGTCATGGGGGTCAAACTCAAGTCATAAAACTTGGTGAGACATGACCGTAACAACTGAGCCATTTCATTGGCCAAAAATTGGGTGTATTTATAATATTGGAAACTGTTCTCTGACAATTTCAGAACTTAGATATTTGAAATCAAAGGTCTAGGATAACTCTGGTCCCTCTGAAGGCTTCAGTGAAGTAACTTTCTTATACATTGTCATGTCACTGCCTCAGCCATAGTGGCCCAAGTTCAGGATGTATAGCAATGTGAGTTCCAGTCTCTGCTTGTATTCTCTCACACACACTGGTTTCTTCTCTCTGTATATTGGGGGTTTAGTTCAAGCCCCCATCCAGCATGACCTCATTTCAACTAGTTATATCTGCAAAGACTCAACTTACAAATAAGATCACATCCTGAGGTTCCAAGTGGACACAAATACAGAGCGACACACTTCAAACCAATAGCTGAAAAATGGCATGGTGTCCTTCATCTGTTTCTATATTTTTCAAGTCAGATATTTATATTTTGTACATCCGTAGGGGTTTCATCATCCCACTGTAGTTACCAAAATGTTCCTGGATTTTGTGCTTGTTTTTATTAGACCCTCTAACAAATGAATGACAACTACTTTAATGCCTCTGAGTGACAGTTCTGATGTACACATCCTATCTAAGACTGATTCTGATTATGGCATTGACTCTTGGCCACATGTTAAACTTCCTTTTTCCATTTAGTGCTCATATTTTTGGTTATAGTCAGACATCTATGTGAAACCTTAGAGACTGATATATACAAATTCCACATCTGAAAACAGACACACCTATTTTATTGCTAACTCAGGATATGGACTGAGTATCTGTTAATGTTGGAGAGTGGTCAGATAAATTATGGAATAATATTTATTACATCTTATTGACTTATTTGGTGTGTATGGTTTTTTTTTTTGGTGTGGTGAGATGGCACATAAACCCTATGGTGCTATAGTGCCTTTGTGGAGGCCATAAGAAAACTTGTGAGAATTGCTTCTAACCTTTAGCTCTGCATGTTAGTTCCAGGGACCAAACTTGGCTCCTTGAGCTTGGAAGTAAGCATTTTTACCCGCTGAGCTGTCTGTCCAACGCCTGGAGTGATATTTTATTTCTGAGCAAATCTCAGTTACTTAATAGAACATTATTTTGAGTGTGTCTGTGACCAAGCAGATCAAGTAGATGGCATTGCTACTGCTAACCCAAGGACATATACAAACCTTCATTTACAACAGATAGGGCCACACTGCCAGACCAATACCTAAGTCTTTATTGCTGAACCAATGAGTTTAATTGGGTGACGTACAGAAGCATGGGTAAGGAGTTGCTCCTAGGAACATGTCAAATTACAGACAGCCTCACAATGAAAGAAAAGCTCCCTCCAATCATCAAACCATTATATACCTCACTGAGGGGTGGGCTCTCATATGCTATCCCATGGTCATGTCCTAAGGGTCATGTCTTGGCCCACCTCATGAGCTGCTCCTGCACTTCTTCAGCCTGTCAGTCCTTCTTGAATCTCTCCTGAGTCATCTTCTGTGGATCTTTTCCCTTTCACAAGGCATATCAATATACTTAATCTTTTGAGAGTCTAATAATCCTGATTTTAAAATGATACCAGATAGGTCATGCCTGGAGGATAGAATCCCACTACAGTCACACAGGCTGTGGCTCTTCCATGTGGAATACAGAAGGGCAGGACAAGGAGGAATTTGGTCTCTGTATTTGTCTGAGCTGGGACATCTATCCTTACCTGGCTTTGGCTCTGTGCTCTGGCCTTCGGGCTTGGACTGGAGGATACCGTTGGCTTTCACGGTTCTACAGCTTACAGATGGCAGCTTGCACTCTTTCTCCACATCTCATGAGCCAACTTGAACCATTTTCACAGCCACCCTATTCTACCTATCTACCCATCCATCAATCATCTACCCTATTAGCCTCGTTTCTCTGGAGAGCTCCTGTTAGAAAAACCACAGTCAATAGAGTATGAAGAAAGAAAATCTTGAAATGTGAAGCAGGTCTGAAACGGTGGAATCACGGAAAAGAAATTGCAAACTGCTTTTAGCCTAATATGGTCTGTCTAGTATGTTCAATAAATATGTTACAAAATAAATATCCCAGTGATCTGGCGTTTATGTGGTGGCTGACATAGATGTGCCTTTGTGAAGCTGCTTTCTAAATAGAGAAGTGACACTTATTTCCTGCTGGACCTTGCTTCGGAAGAAGAGTGGGTACCCTCCATCTCCTGCTCAGGGCAGCACTGGAAACATCCTTGTTCCAGTGTGAGAGTACATGAGGGGAAGGAACGCTCTTGACTCTTGGAGCAGGGTGCAGGGACGGAAGTGGGGTGGCAACCTGTGTCTGCAGAATTCCACTTTGTTAGGAGAAGAGGAGATGGGCTCTTCAGGCCAGAAATCCAGCATGCCAAGAATTTCAAAAGGGACAGAGCACACAGCTTTCTTTACTTCCTGCTCTGTTCCCGGTGGTAGAGGTGCCTTCTTTCCTTTCCATCATATTAATGTTTTCTTCTTTTCCACCACAGCCCCTGGAAGTTAAGCTGAGCTAATGACAGAGAGAATTGCCATGTGATTGGAAAGATGAGTGAGGCCATCACTTCAGCTTAAGTGTTTATTCCTTTAAAGGTTCAAGTTTTGTCTTACACGCTGCAACTTATAAGCTAAGAAGGGCTCTTCCCACAAGTCTAGCATATGATGGGTGCTTGACAGTGGCCAAATAAAGGGAGGAGCCAAAAGAGTTGATGCGTTTGCAAATTGACTCACACTCTCCAATGCAATATCCGGATACAAAATGACACACTATTTTGCTTCTTGTTTCTATATGATCAGTGTCAGGTAAGAAGACAAACTAAACCAAATAGAACTGCTTATGCTCTGGCTGGAAGCAGGGAAGCTAAGGATAAAGCAGGCTGCAAGTGCTCTAAAAACAAAAAAGTTATTTCAACAGTTTCTTTGCTGATTTCTTGCCCACATGCTAGGTAATTAATGGCCTTACAGCAGCCACCCAGGCAGCCCCATAAGCACACTATTTATGGGAAGCTGATAGAGAACTCTTTTGTAGAAGGAAGAAAGAAATCTCCCCTCTTCCCTCTTGTTTTTATTGTTATTGTTTTTTGTTTTCGTCTTTCTATCTCCTTTCTTTATTCAACATGCTTTTTGTATATCCAAAGACAACAATGTTTTGGGCTTAGGAAGGAGAAGATAGAAAGTCAAGGTCTCCACTCGCCCCCACCCCAGAAGCTTCCACAGAAGGAGGAAGAAAACCCAAAATACATATCTCAGATTTTTTTTTTTGCATCTTGGCATTTTTATGGGCAGAGCAGAGACTGTTCTGCCATGGTGCTGGCGATGCTCTCCCTTCTGGCTCAGGCAGCCTTTGTTTCTTGGCTCCCAAGAGATGCCCGTCTGTGTGTGTGTGTGTGTGTGTGTGTGTGTGTGTGTGTGTGTGTGTGTGTGTGTGTGTATGTGTTTAAGTGCACTGAACCACACACTGAAGTTCTTTCTCTCTGCAGATTTTGTAGGTGTGACATCTCAGCCCACACAGCCCACCTGCTCCAATCTCTCTTTCTTCTTTAACAACTGGTGTTTGGAACAGCGGTGCTGACTCTGGAGGAGTTAGCGAAGTGTGAGGCAGCCAGAGAAGCCTGGGGTACCCAGTCTGTGCAGATTAATTTGGAGCCAGCTGGCCATGCTATGATAGCAGGACCACCTGCCCATCAGAGAGAAGGTCATAGGCCCTGGCATGGCCACTGCTGGGGACTCAACCTTAATAAGCACAGAAAATTCTGGCAACATGGCTGTATTTTAAGAACAATTTAAAGAAGTGAAAGCATTCCTGGGATGCAGGTGCATGGTTAACACTGCAGCTTTACTTTTGAAAGCATTCAGGGGACATTTTGGTTAATTCTTTTCCCCTCCCCCCCACATACATATGTATGTGGGGTATGCATGCATGTATATGCATGTTCACACATGTGTGCATGCATGTATGTGTGAGAATACACATGCGCATGTATATGCACATGTGGAAGCCCAAGGTTGATACTGAGAATCTTCCCTGATGGGTCTTCTATATAGTACTTTTGAGTCAGGGTCTCTGGCAAACTCTGACCTCTTTGATATGGCTGATTTTTCTAGCTAGCTTGTTCCAAGAATTTCCTAGTCTTTCCCTTCTAAGGCTGGAATTATAGGTGGTCCATGGCACCCAACCACATTGTCTGTAGATGCTGAAGATCTGGACTCAGGTCCCTTACTCAGGTGCTCTTGCTTTTGCAGCAAGTGCTTTAACCATGATCCACAACTCCAGACACACACACCCTTTTAAAGAAAGGTGACAGGATCCCTAGCACCTGCATAGCCAATCTGAAGGACACACTGCTTAGCTTTGGGGCCCTAGTACTTGTCCCTTGTGCTTGGCAGGAGTGACCACAGGTAGATGATGTAGGATTTGCCCAGATGGACAGTTGTAAGAACTCTCTTCTCTAACAGCCATGCTGTAGTACTCAGAAGTCTTGGCAATGCCTCCCCATCACTGGGAGCTATCCTCCCTACTAAGAGAGAGTTCCTAATATCCGGGATCTCCTCCTTGCTCCTGTATTACTGATGACTGTCTGGTCTTCTCTGGACTCCTGAAGCAGCCTCATAAGATGTCCACCTTGTGGTGTTTAGAGAGGCTTCAGCTCTTGCCCTCTCTATGGTCTGTGAATAAGGGTACATGCTCTAAGCTACCAAAAGTTAGAGCTTTGTTACTTGCAAGATGTCAGTGAAATGTAAGCTAAAAAAAAAACCCATATCACTCTGAGGGGAACTTTAGGAGAGTTGTTCCATTCTACTTCTCTCCTGCCAAGGAACCGGCAAGACTCTACATAGTTATCATTTAGTCATCAGAGATCCTAGGAGTTTGTCAGTGGTGATCAGCCCAGGGTGTGAGGTAGACAATAGCCTAAGGGACACATAAGGCCATCTGCTGATGCCTGTCTTGACCAATGCAGGCACCGAATCCTGCTGCATCTATCGCCCACAAGGACAGTGCTATCTGCTCTCTGGCGGTTGCTCTCAGCACTAGTCAAATGAGGTGGCATTACCACATATATTGATGCCATCCAACAGCTCTAGAGCTTGTGGTTAGGTAATTCTGAAAAGCATGATCACGCGTTCTACAATCAGACTTCTCTGTTCTCCAAGTTGTCTCAGCAGTAGATTTTACAGTGTATAAAGGTGCAAAGCAGGCGCTGGTAAAGCACGGCCAAGACACAGCCTGCTCCTTCACTCTTTGTGACCATAAGTGGTGATGCTCAGTTATGACCCATCTCTGCCCGTTCTGTTCCACACTGATTTCATGCTCCCCATACTATCATGTATCTGTGCAAAGACAAAACTCCTACTATCTTCTTCTTTACAGAAAGCATTTGTTGAAAGAATATTTTTTGAAGTCTTCAACGATGTTGATAGTTTGATTAAACTTTCAAGGTACATTTAGTGGCAAGGTCATCTTTTGAACAGTAGAGTGGAGTCTTCATGTGCCTAGCCCAGCACAGTGCATCAAGGGCCAGTCCCATGTACAGTGATTGTGTAGAGAAGTTGCTTACTGTTTGCTTGTCGTATGATTACATCCCAGTAATCTTCATAGTTCATTTTCTAACAGGGACCATCATTATCTCACAGGGTTCAGTACCTGGTTGCTTGATAGGCCTCTGTGCTTAGGTGGAGTATCAAAAGCGCAGGAGAGTGTGGCAGGGGCTTTTCACCTGTTAGTGTACAGTGTTCTAATTTTGTTTCTGTTTCTGTGACAAGTGCCTTAGAAGAACGCAACTTAGGGGGAAGAAAATGTTTGACTTATTTGTAAGTGACTACACTGTGGGAAAAGCAAGAAGGGCATTTGAAGTGTTTTTCCAGCTCAGAGCAAAGAGAAAACACATGTACACTCCTGTTCTCTTGATTGCTTGTACATGGTTAGCTAGCTTTCCTGCTGGTGTACAGGTAAGGGTCCAGCCATTGAAATGGAAACGGATGGCCATATTCAGGGTGGGTCTTCTCACATTCATTAAGAATCAAGACAACCACCCCCGACCCCCCCCCCACCTCAGACCTGCCCATGAGCCAGTGTGATCTAGATAATTCCTCACTGAGAGAGAGAGAGAGAGAGAGAGAGAGAGAGAGAGAGAGAGAGAGAGAGAGAGAGAGGGAGGGTGAGAGAGAGAGGCGAGGGCTAGGGGAAGGATACTTCTTGATGACGCCTCTTGCTGATCTACTTCCTTCATCTAGCTTTCATCTAAAGTCTCTGGAACCTTCTTAAGTAGTGCTATCAGACAGAGATGAGTGTTCACCACTCAAGCCCAAGGGCCACATTGCCTGTTGAGATTGTAGTTCTTTGTCTTGTCTGAAGATTTGAGTGGTGAGACATCTGGCAATGTCTTAGTGATCAGGCACACTGTCCTGGCTCTTTCTTGGTATGCGTCCTCCTGGGAGCTCATGAGCATAGACTATTTATCCTGGAGGAAGGAAATCTCTTTAACTATTCCAGGCTCTGCTCCCTAGATACACCATCACCTTGTGCTGGATGAGAAGGGAATCTCTAAACAGTTCATCTTTTCACCTAGAAAAACCTGAGTGAGAATACAGGAAGTGGCTTTTCAGGGCAGAGAGACTTGATGCTGGTTTCAAACTTAAGTACATATTCATTTAAAGAATGTTGAAACAGATACTTCATGAAGAATCCTGACTCTGTATGTTGTCATCTACTTGGGTTGGGATGCTGCATGCACACTGAGGGGCTTAACAGCTCCCCGAGTTGA
This sequence comes from Acomys minous, assembly GCF_964271855.1. Classification (NCBI taxonomy): domain Eukaryota; kingdom Metazoa; phylum Chordata; class Mammalia; order Rodentia; family Muridae; genus Acomys; species Acomys minous. The sequence continues at coordinate 86,302,274 of NC_140489.1, forward strand.
GTCTCACATGTAGACAGAGCTGAGAACCACTGAGCCAGCTAGTGTTCAGCCAAGAAATTATACACAGGTGTTCTGCCTCAAGGCTTATCATGAGTAATTACTTTTGTTGTTTTTTAATTTTTTTAAATTTTTTGACAGTTTCATACATTTATATAACAAACTTTTAGTCATTGCACACCCCCATTTCATTCCAACCTCCCCAGAAGTCTTCATCTCAATAAATCCCACCTTGATTCCATGGCTTGTTTTTGATTGTAGCCCACTGAGTATAGGGTTTTCTTGTGTGAGCATGGATGGGAGACTATGTAGTGCTCATAGGCATTATGGGAAAATTGTAGCACTATTGCTCTACTAGTCGGTCATAACATCACATTCATTTCTAAGTATAAATATCAGTATTTATGGATTAATCTAATCTAAATATTCATTAATGAGTTGACTTTTATTGCAGTATGCAGTGGTTAGTGTGGAAAGCCATAAGCAGTTGATACACTGGTGGAATGAATGCGCAGTCCTAAATGGAGCATCTACATGAGCCCCTCCGGGACTCAGGGAACACTGTGGAAGAGGGAGCAGAAAGAATGTAAAAGTTGAAGTTGGGGGGATTACCGTACTTCCTTTCTGAAGAGGAAGGACCTGGGTTTTACACGCAACAATGTCAGGAAATCAAAAGGCAAGGTCATGTGCCCAATACCTCAGTGACTCCCAATATTTTTCATGTGTTTTTCCGGCATTCTCACTCTTTCCACTGTTCACTCTAACTTTTTCTCAAGCAACTCTTGGCACTGACTTCTTTCAACAGCCTCTTAGAGACATCACAGTGTGCTTTCCTCAAAGGGTACAAACATCTTACCTCTTCCCTAAATAACAATTTTAAAAGGTACATATTTTGTCATTAAACAGAAACATTTCAGATGGTTAAGGTCTTTGTGTAACACTTTCATTTCCGCATGCCACACCTTGTCATCAGTGTGTTGACACCGTAAACAGGATCTAACCTGACTATGAGCAGTCACCCACGGGCACACATCTCTCTGTCAGCCCTACAAGCTGCTAGGCATTAAAACTAGATGAAAATAAGCCTTGAAAATGCCGTGGTCTTTATAATTTTAGCTGCTGCTAAACTTTGCTGGTTGCAACTAAGTATGTTAGACCACGGGTGGGGACAGAGCCAATAAGAGCCAATGACTGGTGAAGATCGTGGAGCGTGCTGAAAGGCAGCAGAGAGACTCCATCCTTCACGTGTGCCTCCAGGAAGGAGGGGTGTGAGGAGAGCTGTGGATTGCTTCAGACTCACACAGCTCTTCCTTGGATTTGTGGGAAAGCATCACTGCAGTTTGGCTCCCTCCCAAGGGTTTTCTGCTGTATCGTCACTGTCTCTCTTGGTTAAAAATACTTGTTGTCTGCTGGGCTACACACTAAGGTGTTTCTGCATCATCAAGAGTATGGATTGCTTATTTTCTTTTAAAAGGAGTACACCAATCTTTTCTGCATGAAATTTGACATTCAATATCCGTATTTAATTATTTTGCAGTTCTGTTCACATTCCTTGGTCTTAATAATTCAAATGACTTTAGTGATAATCATTTGCAAAGTATACTATTTCCTCAGCCAAAAGATTATCTTTTCCTGGTATATGTCCCATCATTCCTAAGTATCTTGGTTAATATCTTCAGTTTCTGCTTCAGTAACTCTTCCTACTCATCCCAATTCCAGCATTTGCTGTCTTTCATTAAGTACTGACATCTTTGTTAGCACACTTGCCTGAGATTTTCTTGAAGGCAACTATGACTTCACAGGCAACACAGCATATATTTCTAAGATAAGGACCAACACCAAAGGACCATAGAGTTGAACTATGACATTGAACACATTCATGTACGATCCTGAAACACAAATCATGAGGGACTTATCTGCTGTGTCACCAGTGTTGCCTGTCACCTGGTTTATTTGTTTCCTTTACTGTCAGAACAGTGTACTATAGGATGGTTATCTTGCACATCAGGGATTTATCATTTTACAGTTCTGATGGCTGAAGTCATGATTGACAAGGTTAGTACCCACTGAGGACTCTGAGGAAGGTTCTTCTGCTGGTCTTTTTCCTTATCTCCTGGACAGTATGGTTACGTTTATGCTTCGCCAAAACCCTTCTTGTATACATCTGTTTCCAATTTCTTCCTTATCTTTTCATTTTAAAATAAGGATGAAAATGTGACTGCATTAGGACTGCCCATCGGAGCTCATCTCACCTCCATCGTCTGTGATGAACCCTTGCACAAAGAAGGGGCACATACTTTGATCATTGAGACTTTGGCATAAATGTTGAAACACAAATTAATTTTATCATTCATGATTTTCAGCCTATTTGTTGAAATCATCTCATGTTGGGATCCATGTGCTGGCATGAAAATATTAGGTGAAGAAAGCTGTGTTTGTGGATGGTTCTGAAAAGGTCCTCCCTTGCTAGAACTTTCTTTGGAAAGAGTCTTTATGGATTTCATTTTCTACTTGTAGAAAAGAGTACCTCAGGGAAAAAATTACCGTGTTACCCAGAGAGGTTCCTTTTGTCATATCTCAGCCTTTTGCCCCCAAAATGCAACAGCATCTGAAGTGAGCTGCCTGCAAACTCGACTACACGGGCAGCACAGAAGGACACGGTGGCTCTTCTAGTCTACACCAAAGCTCAAGGGAAGGGGGAAAAGCAAACAATAGTGCAAACGCTGAGAAGGGAATTATGAGAAGTTCCTGGGGATTATTTAAAGTGAATGTGTGGTCCCCGTGGGGTACTGACACTCTCAGGTACACCTCAAATCAGCCAGTCCTGTTACCGACTGGAAAGACAGGGCAATACCATGATATTTACTTTGTCAGTTCTGAAAAGCATGATGAGTGTAAATTTCATTCACATTATTAGAAAAATAAGTTAGTTTTCTGGTTTTCACCTTGAAAGCAATGGGGTCCTAACATACTCTGTCCTAAAGAAAGAAGAGGGAGACAAGGAATCTCCCAGTGGGGTGGCCCCACTTGGTCCCAGTCAGAGACTTCCCAATTACAATGCGAGGCAGACAAGGATGCATGGGCAGAGCCAGTATCATGGAAGTTAAGTAGGGACAGAGAACCAAAACCATTCAAAGAAAGCTCACGTAACTTTTCAGTGATACAGGAGCTAGCTCCTCGTAAGAGCAATTGGTGGATTGTCTAATGCATACTTCTGTTCCCAGGCACCTAATTGATTTATTGCAGCATACAGCTTCTGTAAGACAAGAAACAGAAGCCAACTGAACAGTGGAAAATGTAATGCAATAAAATATAGCTGATAATTCAGTTTCTGTAGATAAATATGCTTGATCAGCATGCTCGTGTGCCGATAATGAATGGGAGTCTAAAATATGAAGAGTGTCTGCATCGGAATGGAGATGCATGAGTTTTAAACGGGATTCTGTGACTTAGAGTCAGTTACATTACTTTGCACCATGACGACATTCTGTTTTAATCATTTGTGCAAATGTAGTTGTCCAGTGTTTCATACCTGAAAATAGTGGGGACAATCGTAATGTCATTATGAATCAATAAGGATAAAGGAAAGAGAAATTGACTTGTATGCATATGAACTTCCTACTTTGCAGGTCAAAGGACTCCATATAGCTTTTAAAAATTATTTAAAATAGTTAAAATCATTTCAATTAAGTGATAGGTCTGATGAATCTTGTCCTCTTTGCTGTGGATACTCACAGATTTCTATGGAATGAATAGCAAAGACATTTTTTAATGTTCACACTTAACCGAGAAAGCAGCCTCACATTAAGTTCTTCACAGGAAGACCAAGGTTTGCCAGGCATTGGAGCAAGACTATGTGGGTGGTGACCTCTAAGAGGGCAAGGACTTAGCCATGTGTATTTAGGTCAGGGATCTTTATCTTCTTAATATGGATGATGCCATATATTGAATCCTCTCTCTGAAGCTGAATAACAGTGTGGGGTCTGACACTGAGTGTGGCAATGTAGGCTAGAGCAGAAGTAGTGCCATGGCAACCCAAGTGGGCTCTCATGGTGGAATGTGAGGCAGAAGGGATGAGTTAGATGCTGGGGGACAGAAAGAGAACATGGATGTGATACAGAATGAGACAGAGGAGTTAGTCCTTGCATCAAATGAAAGATGGCAATATACAGAGAAGACACAATGCTACCCAGAGAAGGGCAGCATTATATAAAGTGTAGGATTCTATGAGAAATAGGATATGAAACCATGAGCTCATTCCGCTGAGCTCAGATACAGCATCAGATACTTATAAATACAGCAAAGAGATATCAGAGGTGGGGCCAGAGCTCAGCTTCAATTCACAAGGGCTTCTTCCTTTAGACTAGAATTGTCACCAAAAGGAATGTATATGATGTTAACATCAAATCCTGTTACTACAGTCCTAGGGCCAGCTCAGTGTGCCCTGGCCTTCTGATGGAAAACCTATATAAGTGTATTCATTAATCCAGAGAACAAAAACAAACAAACAATAACAACAAATGATGAAGGCTAGAGTGATGGCTTTGTAGTTAAGAGTACCCACTGATCTTGCAAAGGACCCAGGTTTGTTTGCCATCACCTACACGGTAGTTTGCCTCCATCTATAGCTTCAGGCTCAGTGGATCCATTACCCTCTTCTGTACACTGTGGGTACCAGGCACACCCACTATGCACATGCATACACTTACACAAACATTCAGACACATCAAATCAAAATAAATACTTAAAAATCTCCAGGAACTCAGTGGTTAAGAGTACTTGGTGTTCCAGGAGATCTGATACCTGTGGCCTCTGTGATCACCTGCAGGAAATGCGTATAAACACCTATAGTCACACATACCTACATACTAAAATATCTATAATTAAAATATCAAAAATAAATCGTATAAAATAATGCTCTCCCCAAAAAACCCCTAAATGATGGTAGAACTAACCAAGAAGAACAAACCTTGTAGGGAAGAGGATCACGTATCACATTCAGGGACCAGGATGGACCCACTGTGACCTTCACACCCCTCTGTCCCAGCCAAGGTACATTTCCACAACTTTGAACTAGTCTGCTTCAAACATGAAAAAGAAAACATGATTTCTCTTTTTCCTGCTGGTCATTAACATGCAGGCCATAATAGACGTGTCAATGCTCATGTCATCTTCATGTCATGACCGAGGACACTGCATCAGCCCAGGCAGAAGTCAATGTTCTTCTTGGTACCTGTGGAACTATTCGTTCCTTCAGTCTAGCACTGACACTGATCATTTACTATGTGCCAGCCAGTCATCCAAGTCCTGACTGGGAGAGCGACAGGAAGCTGGTCATAAACAGAGGTGGAGCACAGAAGTCCACATAAACTAAGGACCTTGAGGGTGGGAAGAAAGCCAGTCAGCCTTAGGAGTCAGAAGAGGCTTCTGAAGCAAAACCCTAGGGTCAGTGGGAATGCTTGTGGATGACAACTGCCTAAAAAGAAACTACAACCAATAAATGATGATTATCCATGCCTTATTCTGCCCAAGAACTTGAAAGCATTTTCTACGTATTTTGCTTAGTTCTCTTCATGGACACTGAGTGAGAGAAGATGGCAAGGGCCTTCTCATTCCATCTCCTCAGTTCACAGTCAGCTGCTCTTGGAAACAATGAGTTCGGTTTTCCTGGGACCATGCAAGCAGGGGCTAAGTCAACTCAGCACAGGCACAAGAAAGGGATTGGAACACTGTGTGGGGACTGTGCTCCATCAGACCCTCCTCAGGGTCTTCCCACCCTGAATCGTTCTGTCATGGGAATACATCTTGGGAGATTTACATAGCACTGTGTTTATTATGATAATGCGCTCGGATGCTGACTAATACTGTTACAATGAGCTAAGATTTGATGAATAATGGTAATAATAGCATATTTTGGCAACAAAACAAGGATGCAGGATTTCTAAGCATTTATTCTATCACCAAGAAATGTCTATCTCCAGAAGACAGAGAGCTATAATGATTTTGACCTGTGGAGCCCATATGGCTATAATGAGCCTGCATTCATTATGTATATATTCAGAAAAAATATGTTTATTGATTGATATGACAATTGTTGTAGATTCTAATAGTCACTATAATAACAGCAACAGTGTCCTCTATTCATAGTTCTGCCATTGTTGTGACAGTGGATTAGGCTTCCAGTGTCCTTCTTTTGGTTACCACATATTATCAGAAAATTAAAGTGAATTCAAGTCTAAATTCTCCATATTAGGAAGCCAAGAAATTAGCATGTAAAATGGTTAAAGAGTTTACATTTGTCTACTTATTGTAAAAAATTTAAATCTAGGCACTGAAGTGTAGGCTCACTTTCCAAGCAAGAAGGGACATAGTTGGGCTGTGTGAGGAATGGTGTCTCTTGCTGTTGGGAGAGACAGCAACAGTGACTGAGACTTCTGATGGCGTCTTGGTTATTTCTGTGATGCTGACAGACTCATAGACATCTCCCAGTTTCATTAGAACATTTCATTGTTCCTAAAACAGATATAAAGAAATGCAACTACTCGACCAAATCATATAGAGAATTATGAAATTCTGTTATTTGTAAAACAAGAAATAAAACCATCTGGAGAAATAGGCTTTTAAGAAATATATAGAGATAAATTACTGAAAATAGTCTCATCGTTCAGCATTCATGTTGGATATATTAGATCAATAGAAATATCTTAGAAATTTTATTTTTGCCTTCATAGTGCATAAAGAAAGGAAAATTATTTACCAACATTTTGAGATATCTGATGAAAAGAATTGCGTGGAGTTGAAACATAATAACTATTTCTTTGATGAAGCATTTAGACAACTCTCCATTTAGACATCTCTCTCACTACAACTCCCAAGGTTTATGTTTTAGCATTGTTTTAGTGAATTTCTTTATATCTGTTTTAAGAATAATGAAATATGCTAATGAAACTGGGAGAGGACACCATGACTAAGGCAATTTTTAAGAGAAGGTATTTAAGGTGGGGCCTTTCTTTCCATTTCAGAAGCTTAGTCCATATTATCATTGTGGGGAGGGTAGCAGCAGGCAAGCAGGCATGGCACTGGAGCGGTAGCTACAAGCTCACATCTGTCAAGACCGAGGCAGAGAGAGGGGAACTGGGCCTGGTGTGGGCTTTTGAAATGTCCATGCTCACCTTTGTCACACACCACCTAATCCTTCTTAAACATGCCATCAACTGGGAAGCTGGAAACCAAGCATTCAAGTGTATTATCTTATGTGGGCTAGCTTCATTCCATCCACAATGGTTTATAACAGAAAAAAAAGTTTTGAATTCTCTCTTTCTAGGACCATTGGTCTAATGCTTAAGAGCAATATGGACAGAAGCATTCTGCAGGAAGCCAAAATAATTTCATTTTGTTTGAAAACTCAAAAGTGAATATTTTAGAGAAGTGGATGGACAACATACATATCAGCAATTATGTGTGGATTTTATTTCTCGAAAGTAAACATAATTTGATTTGTACATCAGAGATGGAGCTCGGGTTCTCAGGACTGCATAGGGCTTGTATTCAGGACGTATATAGTCTTTGACAGTCACCATGTTGAGGGACAGAACTGGCATGGCCTGAGGCAATCTCTGTCTGGGGCAAGCCTCTAAGCAAAGCTTTCCTGAGGTTTCACTGAGTTCATAGAACTGGACAGTCAAATTCTAGAAGCTCTGCACCACAGCATACAACAGAAACAATGTTCACTTAAAAATACTCAAAACCTTTCTTACAAAACACTCACGAGATGTCGGATTCCTCAAACACATACTATTTTAAAAAGCAAAAATAAACACCCTTTAAAAGAATGTATTAACATGTATCTATTTCTGTTAAGACCTATGGCCTAAAATGTCAAACAGCTTGAGTTAGTATAGCTAGTCCTTGAACATGACTGTTCTGGTTGGTTTTTATCGCAACTTGACCTCAACTTAGAATCACTTGGGAACGGAGTCTCCATTGAGGGATTGCCTTGATCAGATTGACATGTGGGCATGCCTATGGGGCATTGTCTTGAAGAGGACCCAGCCCACTGTGAACAATGCTATACCTGATAAGTGTTCTTGAGTTGTGTAGGAAAGCGGGATGAACAGGCCATGAGATGCAAGCCAGTAAACAGTGTTCCTTCACGGTTTTTGTTTACAGCTCCTGCCTTGACTTCCTGTGATTATGGACTGTCTGCAGTGAGAGGAAATAATCCCTTTCTTCTGCACACTAACTTTGGTCATGATGTTTATTACCACAGCAAAAAGCAAACTATAATGATGATTTGTTTGATGGATGTATCAAACAGGAATTTATCCAACTAGATTGCACATTTTCCTGAAGGCATACTATGCTGTGTATTTGTTTTTACATCAGTAGACTTTATTTCAAAGAGCAATTTTAGTCGTAGCCAAAAATTCAACAGCAGATTCAAGAACTCCTGTTATAAAGGAATCACAATGATGCAGTAGTGTATTTGTTACAAATGCTGAACCTACATCATTGATAGACTATTATTTACTGAGCACCACAGTTTGTCTCAGTTCACTTTGGTGGGGTACATCATCTGGGGGTTGGCAAATTCACTATGACAGTGAATTTTCACTGCAATATCATGCAGTTCAGTATCACTTCCCAGAATTCTGCTCTGTCTGCTTAGCCCCATCTCTCTCCAGCTCCTGTCAACCTCTGACTTTCTTCATGATTGGAACAACTTTGCCTGTTTCTTTGAAATGCCCTAACCTTGGAACTTCACTGCATGCAGTCTTCTAGAATAGGCTTCTTTCACTTAGAAACAAATGTTTGGGGCTATAGAAATGGCTCTGTTGCTAAGACTGCATACTGCTCTTGTATGCAGCTTCCATTCCCAGCACCGTGTTGGGCAGCTCAGAACCATCTTTGACTCCATCTCCAAAGGATGCAGTGCCTTCTCCCAGCTTTCACAGGCACCTTCACTCAGGTGCCCATACCCACCTACACATAAACATAAATAAAATGAAAAGTAAGGCTAGCAAGAAGTACTTAAAGATCCTAATCTCTTTCTATGAATTTTAAGCACTATGTATTAAGAAACAGTCTTCTCTTTGTAGTGAGAACCACTATTTGTTTGTGCATTCACATTTTGTTTGTTTCTAAATTTTTGTTTAGTGTATTTCCATATATACAAACGGGCACAGCAAGCCTATTTCTTACTAATAGAGAAAAGTGAGGGGGGCAGGGAAGGAGGGAGGAGAGAGAAAAGGGGAAGGAAAAGGGAGAGCAGAGGGAGAGGGAGAGACAGAGGCAGAGGGAGAGACAGAGATAGAGACAGAGACAGAGAAAAGGAAGATATTATGCATAGTCATCAAACAATATTAGAACCATTTATCTCTCCTGGATGCTTCAGTTTTCAAATTTTGCCACATAGTCTACTTTAATTCCTAAACAGAACAGTGTGCAGCCACTTACCTGATTCAGAATGAGTCTGATTCGAAAATCTTTCCTATATGTTGAGAACTAGCCATCTGAACACAGGTAGATCCTGGACAGGTGACCTGGTGTCCACACTTGATCAGGAGTGTCTGTGAAGGCAGCTACATTGGAAACCATTATGTGGCTGAAAGTGGAACTCTAACTTTAGTATTTATGTTGTATTATAATTTGGGAGAAAAGGATAAGATTAAATATAAGATAAATAAATACTGCTGGGAAATTGAAGGGTACAGATCATCTGGCCCAGGATTACACAATGACACGGTCACTTTCCTTACAAAACGTTTTGCCCTTTGTGTTGAACCTGTGAGGTCCCCATCACAGCATTGCCTACAGTGTAGTGGATGTTTAGGCTGGCTGAAGTGACGATGTGTGGCAGTGACGAGGATAGGCTAAAATCTGTGGCCACCAAGCACAAACCATTTCTCTACTGAAACTTTAAAACACTTCATGTCTTTTGTGTGCCTCGTGAATGTTGTGGCTTCAAGGATGGGAGCTTAATGGAAGAAATGGATGCTGCATTCTATAAGACCGGTTGTAACTGGAGCAGACACATTATGTAGGTTTCCTATGCTGATAAGTCAAATTTGAATAGTTGCTATATCTGATCTACAGGATAGGGCACTGATTTGGTTAGGGCTGAAGGGATGACCCTCATCCTCCAAAGGTTTGTGAATTCCTACAGTGTGCAGTACAATTCAAGAACTATGTCCTAGGCAAGATGTAATGGTGTAAGCAAGATTTGTGACTCTGCTGGAATTCATAAGGAATTCTAAGTATTGGAACGATTAAGGAGCCTCTTAGGTCACGGCATCTAAATGGGCTAAGCTTTCAGAGAAGCAGGAGATGTCAGGGGCAGAGTGAAGGCTCCACAGGCATTGTCTCCTTGGTGGCATGTGCCGAATCTTTCTGAAGAGCTTCAGGTAGAGCATTGTGGATTTGCCCAGGCAGAGGACTGTTAGCGTGGGACAAGAAAAGCAGGAGAAAATTTGGCAAGCTCTAGGAGCTGGAAATAAAACCAGAGACTCGTGTGCCAGAACTGTTTTACCTAATAAGGAAGAAGCACAAGGCAGGAAGTCTTGGAAAAAGAGACCGGGGTCCTTGTGCTTTGTCTTTACTGACACCATAGTGATTAGAGTTTGAGGCTTATGTGGGTCTGATGAATAGTGAAACTCTGAGCTCAAAGCCTGCAAGGATGAGGCTAGACATGGGGCACACTTTAGGTAAATTGAGTCTGACATAACTTCTACCCATGTTTGATGTCTGTCATGAATTGATTTGATGAAAGTGGTCACTCTCCACATCACTGGGTGGGTAGGGCTAGGACAAGTCTTTATGTGGGAAGATGAAATGCCATCCAGTTTGTCTAGTAGACAGCCACATATGAGGCAAGTTAAAATGCAGGGATAGGTAAGAAAATTATAAGAAAAAGTAGACCAAAAAATGAACTATGGATAAGCCTGAGGTTAGAGGTAGTGGATGGGCACCTGAATAAACTATCATCAATAACTGTAGAGAAAGGGGAAACCAAAGAGAAATTTGACAAAGAACTGAGTCTCTATGAAGAGGAACAAAAAGGAAAACAATGATTATCTGAGATAAGAAATCAGTAATAAGTGGTAATGTGGAAGGCAATAAAAAATGTAACTGACAGTGAAAGAGAGAGTAAGGAATAAATAGATGGCGAGTCCTCAGAAGAGGTGGAAGGCAGTGGACAGACCCCTGCATTCTACACTTCTTTCTTTGCTTAACGTTACCTAATACAGTAATCAAACTTAATCTAAAACTCCAGTCCCGTCACCACTTTCCTGTGACATTCTTTTTATACTCAGCTCAAAATTTTAGACTTATCGCTAGAGAGTATTTCTGTTAATATGACCTATACTGGGTTCTATAGCCTGATTCACATTCCTGGAAAAACACCCCTCCTTCCCTTTCATGCCAACAGAAAATTCCACCTTCAATGCAGAGAAAAGTCAGCCACAATTGAAAATTGCTCGGATAGTTGCACAAATCTCACAGTAGCATGACTCCCAACTAAAATCTACCCTATCCTCCAATCTGGGAGAGTCACTCCTGACTTCACAGAAAGCCTCGGGCTCCTCTCCTCTCTGGTCCACCTTCTCAGACACTGAGCCCCTCTTGTCTGACTCGTCACTCTCCAGCATCCATCCCTCCTCACTTGAGTCTCCAGAACTCCAGCATCCATCCCTAGGTGTCTTTAGCCTAGCTCCTCCAGTGCCTCTATCTCACTAGCCGTCAGCTTTATATGTTTATTTTATTTCAACACTAACCTCAGACAATTGCCCTCAATCTATCTTTGTTCTCTCCTATCTCAAAACAAACAAACAAAAAAACTCTTAAGTTGTCACAATGTAAAGACCTGGTCCCTTACAGAAGTTTTTCAGTTTCATCAGATCCCATTTATTGTTGCTTTTAGAGCCTGAGCTATTAGTGTTCTGTTCTGGAAGTTGTCTCCTGTGCCAATAAGTTCAAGGCTTTTGCCTACTATGTCCTCTAAGAGATTTAATGTGTCTGGTTTTATGTTGAGGTCTTTAATCCACTTGGACTTTAGTTTTGTACTGGTGATAAATATGGATTTACTTGAATTTTTCTACATGTAGACATCCAGTTAGATCAGCACCATTTGTTGAAGATGCTATCTTTTTTTTTTTCTGTTGTATGGATTTGGCTTCTTTGTCATCACTTTGTCCATCACTTCCCCTTAGCAGAGAGGCCCAGCAGCACACAGAAGAAAGGGAAGCAGGCTATCTGGATGAGACCTGATAGGCTGTGGTCATATGGTGGGGGAGGTCCCCTTCTGTCAGAAGTCTAGGGGAGGGAGAGTAGGAACAGACAGATACAAGTGAGGGGTTAACAACTGGGGTATAATCTGAATAAATTATAATTTTAAAAAAGGAAAAAAAAAGACCTGGTCCCTTGATCTCTGAATTTTTGCACCTGTCTCTTATATGATATTCATTTTTAAAAATTCCTTAATATATTGATAATCTCCTACTCAGTACTCAGTATTAAAGGTTGCTAACTTGGGAACTGATTTTCCTCAAGTGGTCTGGGAAGGTGTGGTGGGAATGGTAGGGCCGTGCCACTACCTGTTTATTTCATACAGCATGGTGGTGTTGAAACAATAAAGTCCTAAACTATGCTGTTCCTTGTCAGCTAATTACAAGAAGAAGTCAGCACTTGATCGTTTTCACATCATATTCCTATTGCAGAACAAGGCTCCCAGAGTGGGAGGACCATCCACAGGTACATTATGCCAGTCCATAAACGATCACCAAACAAAACCAAATAGAAATGACCTGGGAAGCAAAACAATCCAAAGGATGGACTTCTGCACACTTAGGATCAGGAACGAGACAGCTGGGGTCTTTCAGCTTTCCTTCAAGCTTTCCCTATTGCTCTAGTCATTGGTAATCCAGGCTGTGTGAGCGTTTCCCTGTCTCCTCACAGTGAGGCTTTCTGAGCTAAGAGCATGGTCAGTGTAGCCTTCAGGATGATTGGATTGCACTCCTTGTTTGAGGATTAGAAAGACTTAGGCTCTTATCACTTGGAGCCCCTGGCTCCCCTGGCCTCCCACGTGGTGGATGACACTTCCTCTTGGAGAACATTCATATGCATTTTATCATAGCATCTCTCTCTGCATCAAGGAAAAGGGCTGGACATCTTATATAACCCTGGGCTCCCATGACTTGGGGCATGCTCTGCCGTGGTACAGTTCTGCTTCAGACAAAGGCAAATGTGGCCCCTCTTCCCAAGGCCACAGGGATGTTTAAGTCTGAAGATTGCTGAAACTCTGAGGAATGGCCTCTCCTCTGCTCCAGCGACTTCTTGTTTTATATCAGAATGTCTGTACATATATAAAAACGAACATCTACCCAGCTCAGTAAGAGAAAGAAACTCAGTGAGAGTGCAGATCATGAGGCAGAGTGTGTAGGTTCCTTTTCAGGCACTGTGATTATTAAGGGATGTTCTAAGTGGCCAGAAGAAAGAGTTCTGGGGAGCACCAAATGGCCCCATCTTGTGGGGGTCCACAGTGCTTCACAGTGAGGAGTGGGTGAGAGGGAGCCCTGGGTATTTCCAGTGAGAAATCCAAAGAGGTTAGCATCAAGCCAGACGGAGATGAGGCGTCGAACAAGTGGTCCATTTCTGCAAGCCAGACAGGAGGCCAGGACTTCACAGCCACAGCGCACAAAGCCCCACATCAGCTCTCACCACAGTTCAGACAAGCAATGTGGTGATGCACTGACAAGTCCTGTAAGGAGGAATCCAGGTAGAGTAAGGGTTGAGAGCTAGCTGAACACTGGGAGTCTGCTCAAAACCTGTGTGCAGATTGTGTGCGGCCCCGACTTAATTCAAGTGAAGAAAACTGTCTAAGGCGGAGCCATTTAGCTGTCTAGGGAAGGCCCAGAGGGTTGCCCTCAAGGGCCTCTTTAGACTCTTCATGCTTTCTGGGACAGCCCATGGGTCTTTATCAGAAGTAATGAGCAAGAAGCAAGCTCAGCTTCAGTGATTGTCAAGGTCACTATAAATCAGTTCCACCTCCCTAACCTCCGTGGCCCAGGGAACTGAGCTGATGACACTCACCCCACACTTTGCCCCACTCTCAGGAGAGTCATGATAGGATAATGATGTGCATGGCAACTGGCGTGTGGGAAACTGGCAATCAGAGGCTTAAACTGGGGAGTGTCTTTGGGAAATTCTCAAAATACAGCCATGGGTTATGTGTGTTCTGCCCGTTCTCCAGCCTAAATGTTTTTCCCTCCATCTGTCCTTCCTTGCCCAGGCCCTGCTGCCAGCATCCTGCATAAGTCTGCAGTCTGGCTTTGGTGATTAAAGGAGACTTATTATCACTTCTTGCTGCTCATTTCCAGCTCGTCCCACTGTAATTTATTCAAGACCAAGGACACTGGTATGATGTGAGTATTAGAGGCTCAGGCAGATGGGAAGCATGTTGAAAAATAGTTCTGCAATCTAAGAGCTGGGTTTTTCCTTCCCATAGACACTGGAAAGCCTCTGGAGACACCAGCAAGGGCAGGGTCAGATTTAATTTTGTGTCTGTTTTTTCCCCCTTTTATTACCAAATCATGAACTATATGGCACTTGAGATGGAACAAACAGTTGGCAGAGGAAGGAACCAAGTAGAAGTTCTGGCCATTGGCAAGCCTGAGACTGTCTGGGTGGACACAGGTGTCGCACACTTCTCCACGGTCCAGTGGTTCTGTGTGCTCACCCCCACCATGGCACTTTTGCATCACATTGTATTTCGAGTTTTGTCCCCACAGTGTCTGCTGATGAGGTGACATTTAAGAAGTGAACTTTCCACCTTTCCACAGAGGCTCCTCTATATGTGTCACCCTCTCCTGGGACTACCTAGTTCACTTGTTTATGTTAGAAATCACTTTTTTGTATATATGTTTATTTATAAACCTTCCATGCTAGAAGCACTCTGTTTATTTTTTATTATCATTTTTTATTTTTCTTTTTTTACATATACATTTATATTATTTCACATAAATACAATGAAACGATCAGGAATCACTTGAGCCATTGCAAGTGTTCAAATGTCTGAGTTGAAACATTCCTGAAGCCATGGAATATAGATTTTTAACAAAGATATAAAGAAATATATTAATCTGATTGAGATAATTCCTCACAGTCATGCCCAGAGGCCAATCTAAGTTAATACTCTTTCACAGGTATGCTTGAAGGCTCATCCTAGGTGATTCTATTTCAAATCTCATCAATTTGATGATTAACAATTACACTTACCCTCTAACATTAAAGTGTCATATTCTTGGGTGTTCTCATACCCTGGCCTTTGACTTAGAGGCACACTGTCTGTATTTCTGGGTCTCTAGCTTGGAGATGACATTCCACAGTACTTTTCAGACTCCATTTTGTGTGAGTCAATTCTATGAATGTCTGTCTATCATCTGTCTGTCTGTCTATATATCTATCAATATATACATATATGTAAGTATCTATCTATGAACATCTATTATTTATCTGCTTATAATCTGTATATCATATACCTACTTATGTATCAAGTACCCATCTACTATGTATTTGTATATCCAAATACAAATACTATATGTCTTCTTGTCTGGAAAACCCTAATACATGATCTCTGTCTCATATTAAGAACTATTCTATTGTGACAAAAGATTTATTCAAACAGTAACTATTTGAACTGAATTCTGAATTGTGTATATGGGATACAAATGATCATATATCCTTCCGTGTAATGTTATTTGTATAAGCACCTTCATTGCCTCACTCCAGATGTTCTGATGCTATGTAATCCTGTGTAGCTCAGCTCATCCAACTTGATTCCCTTTCGTAAAACATTATGTTTTTTTATTGAAACAGCCTCCTCAGGATCTTGTGTCCACTGATGTGTTGTTAATCCTGGAGTGAGTATATGTATTCCTGAAGAAGCAGGAGCAGCCTTGAAATGTAAACAATCCCCATGCGATGAATTACTGGAGTCAGACAAAGACAAGAGCATAGCTGTAGGATGAATGAACACAGCTGGCTAAGATGTTTGGGTTTGTATATATTTCTTTCTGGTGCCCTTTTGTTGACTTTCTCCAGAAAGCTTTGATATTTCAAACTCCAGGGCCTACCATCCCAACTCATCAGTAGAAAGAGATAGTGGAATGATCATAATCGATACCAATACCCCAAACCATTTCCTGGTTATCAAAATGTTTGACCTACCTCTTCCTCTCTCCAGAACAATACCAAAAAGTTAACAGACTTGGTTTGGCCAAGAGCCAACTTTAAATTTAATTCCTTTTTAGATGAACACTCAGTAAAGGATGTCATGAGTTGCGTCCTGGTAGACAGTCACTCTGTGCCCATGCTCTTAAGAAATATATCTTGCTTCTTTAAGAGCCTTCTGTCTAGACAAGTGATAGGGACTGATGAATACACAAGGATGCACAGCTTGGAAGGCTGATGCTTGTGACTTCAATAAGAATATATTAATTATGTAAAATAATATGTTTCATTATGACATTTTTATATATGTATAATGCACATATTATGGCCCATGGCTTTCTCTAAATAAAAACAGCCTTCTACTGGTTCTTTCCATCCACCCACCCTCTGCACACATGTACTGATTCCCCACCAACATCACCAAAATCAATCTGAAGAGCGTTTACATTGTAAAAGTTGATCTTCATTAAAGGCGTGTGGGTGCCTTAACGATCTCTGCAGACGTATGTGGAGGAGACTCTCACTGTGATCCTTCCGCTCCCTGTGACCTCACTTATTTCTAAGCTGAGGTGAGAAATGAAAGATTGCTTATGGACTCCTTAAAAGTCATGGAGAATTTAGCAAAGTTTTCACTCAACCCCTTATCAGGGAGGCTTGATTAAGAAGGCATTGGCAAATTCAGAGAAATAGTCATGGAGGTTCTGAAGCTGGGTCAGTGTTCTGTCTCTGAGTTTGAATTCTATCTCCTGATCCTGATCCTCCTGTCGCTGTTGACACTGTCTTTCTTCTGGAACTCTCCCCCACCCCTCTGACCATTGTTCTTGCCCTTAGTGATTCCCTAGCATTTTACACCAGAGTCCTCAGGTAAAAATAGTTGTTTGTGTGCCCTCCCAAAAGATACCTAAATCAGCAACAGGTTTTTGATATAGAAATGGAATTTACTCAAGGATCCAAGTTAATGTGATTAATAGAATAGTGACAGAGGAGGTTAAGAGAGTGGACAATGGCAGGAAGGTGTTGGAATCCAAGGATGCCAGTAACTCACAGAAAATATAGTGATGTTGCTGATTGCACTACTCTTCATGGTGCACAAAGCCTGAGCCTGTATTCACCTAATCTGATACCAGGGACCAGGTTGAGTATCTTTTCAAGTCACAGAATGTGTGAATTCCCTTCTCGCAATTTTTGGAAGAATAAATGATAGGGTCTGCTTCAGTGTTGAGTGCCTTAGTGGTAGTAACCAAATCTCATCACCTCTGCCCAATGCTCCCACATGCCAGAAGGACTCTAGCAGTTCCTAACAGGTATGTGGAGTATTAGGTTACTCAGATTCTGAAGGACAGCTCAGGGACCCATTTCCCTGCTCTGAGATGTCCACAGGGGAGTGATGCAATCTCTGAGGATTCCACAGAAAACAGATTGGAAAGGACACATCCATGAGCCTTTGATGGGCAGAACGACCTTCTTAGAAAGTCAAGGATTCTGGAAACAACCATAGCAGAGCAGAGAGCCACACTTGAGCAGTGACTTGAGCCATAGGGGTCACTTCCTAAGTCAAGGAACATTCTCTCAGCCACCCTTCTTAGTTCCAGAAACAATATGGTGGCTCCTGTAGAGGCTTCTGAACTAAATATTTCTGGTTACAAAATCTGAAGACACTGAGGTGTGACAACCTCAAATCTATGAGATTAATAAAATCCCCATCCTGGTCATTTTTTATGAATGGAAGAGTGTGACTGCTTTTGTATTTTAAAGGGACTTTTTTTGGTTTTTGTTTTTTCTTTTTTTTTCTTTTCTTTTTGTCTCCTTTTCTTTCTTTCCTGTTTTCTCCCCATTTTGAAACACATGGCTTATCAGCATGGTTGTTGATTATTAGCTACCAAACAGGCTATTGTTCTTGATTGAGCCTGGCCTTTTAGTATAGACATTTTCAAAAATAAATTCCCACAAATGTAACAATGAGGAAGAAAATAAACCCGGCCCCGAGCTCGATGTTCACCAATTGTGCTTCTGTTTTCCCTCTTTGTGCTCACTCTGGTGCCAGCGCAATTTTCATCTCCTTCTGAGCACTCCCTATTGAAAAGCTAAGTGTTTCAAATCGAATGGGCAAGATTCAGTGCTTCGCATCCCTGCAAGCTAAGGACATACCATCTGACCATTAGCACCCCACTGGGCCTCACAAGGACCATTTTGTCTCGGCTGAATGTCATTTCAGCCAGTAACAATTATTTACTTCTGGAGAAAAAATTTGCTAAGGGACGGGAACCAACTGGTGCTTTTGATATCGAGGCCTGCTTGGTTATTCCTGAGTTTCAGCTTGGGAAGGAAATTTGCAATTACCCCCTGAGAACACGCCGTTCTGCAGGCATCCTGATGGCTGGTGGCATGCCAGTGCCAGGAGAGAGCTTGCTTTGTTGTGAGAGGAGGTACCAGAGTCCTCAGCAAACGGAGAGCTCATCTCTGACTCGATTTGTCATTGATCCTGAAAAAATGTCCCCAATCCTCCAAGTCTCTGTCATTTCACCAAGCAAAACTGCTGCTGAATTTTCTATTCTCTTATCTGCAAATAAGAAGTTCAAAGAGGGAGTATGAGTTTCCATTGCTCCACAAAATTGAGAATTCTTCACATTAAAGCAAAATGTGATTCTTTCTCTGAAGCCTCAAAAGTCTGTGGCAATAACTACCTTGTCTGTGCTGCACAGCATTGATTTCTGCCATAGTTTGCTCTGGATTTTGGTCACTCTCATAGACACACAGTGCTAGCTCAGTAGATCATTTACATTTGCTACTGGGGAAGGTCTCTAGTGGAGGCCTACCAGCCTTGTCATGCCTGCCACCTCGGCCACCTCTACCTACCTATTCTGAGTGCAACATGCAGCACTTCACTACAGTGGGAAAATATAGTTGTCACTTCTCCATACTATCTTTAAGAAAGAAAATCAAATATAAGTGAAAGAGGCCCCAAACAACCTCATAGAAAAGCACATAAAACTGACGACCTGACATTGGGGTCAGCCTGGGACCCACTTACCATTTTTCACTTAATTTTTTTATTAGACCAAGACACAGTATTTGAACTCATGTCAGTGACACAGCACAACACAGCACAGCACAGCACAGCACAGCACAGGACAGGACAGCACAGGACAGCACAGCGCAGCACAGCACAGCACAGCACAGCGCAGCACAGCGCAGCACAGCACAGCACAGGACAGCACAGGACAGCACAGCACAGCACAGCACAGCACAGCACAGCACAGCACAGCACAGGACAGCACAGCACAGCACAGCACAGCACAGCACAGCACAGCACAGGACAGCACAGGACAGCACAGCACAGCACAGCACAGGACAGCACAGCACAGCACAGCACAGCACAGCACAGCACAGCACAGCACAGCACAGGACAGGACAGGACAGCACAGCACAGCACAGGACAGGACAGCACAGCACAGCACAGCACAGCACAGGACAGCACAGCACAGCACAGCACAGCACAGCACAGCACAGGACAGCACAGGACAGCACAGCACAGGACAGCACAGCACAGCACAGCACAGCACAGCACAGCACAGCACAGCACAGCACAGGACAGCACAGCACAGCACAGCACAGCATAGCACAGCACAGCACAGCACAGCACAGGACAGCACAGCACAGCACAGCACAGGACAGCACAGCACAGCACAGCACAGCACAGCACAGCACAGCACAGGACAGCACAGCACAGCACAGCACAGCACAGCACAGCACAGGACAGCACTTGGTCTCTACTCATTCTCTGAAGCTATGCACGTTGGTCAAGATTGCACTTGGGTTTCCAGATCTGAAAACCAGGAAGTTACAGGCTCTAGACACCACTGGCATTGCTGCCGTTCCTGCTGTGGACATCACTATTTTGGCAAGTTCCTACCTAATGGAAAATTAACATTTTTACAATTTTTCATTATTAAAATGAGGGCATTTTCACCTGTGTGAGGTTGATGTAGAAATAAGATTACATGGTCCAAATGAAAGGGCACATCATAATGTTTGCAAGCCTGGGTCATATTTTATGGCTGCGTCAAGACACAGGCCTTCTGCTTTTCGAATGCCCGTGCTGTAGCTGATGCCTCACGAATGAAGATGCCTGAGTGTGCGTCTGCTAGAGCAGAACAGAGTCAGAGCATCTCTCTCTGGAGCCTTGCACACTGAATCTTTACACACGTTCCGTGTTTTGGAGAGAAGTTACTTACAGCTTATTTTTCTTTTAAGAGTCAGGTTGTGTAGGTGCATTCGCTTCTACTGTCGTGTGTGAGTGAACCTAGTGTTTGGTTTTATGATGGCCAGTGAAAGAAGGAAAATCAATAAAATGTTTATAGCTGCAAAATTAGTTTGATTTTGACTCCAACTGTATACAAAGTTCACTAGCACCATATAGAATAAGTGATCATATCTATTAACATCCCAGGGAGTCTGAGGCAGGTAGGAACACAGGACTCTAGAATATTTCAATTTTTTTTTTCTGTTCTTAGCATGTTGACTCCCACTTAGAAATTTGTCTAGTGAGAGGTTCAGAAATAAGTCAAGCTTACCTGACCATGCCTTAGAGTTTGATCTCTTTTGTAATATCTTCATCAGTGAAGAAGCAGTGACAGGTACTGGGGAGAAGGCTCTTACGTGCCTTTGGATGGGGTTGGATAATACATCCCAGATGATTGTAAGGAAGATTAAGATTGGGGGCAGCCTGGTTCTGCTCAGAAATGCTCATGGATAGGAGGTAGCTTTGTTGACCAGTCAGAGGGGTGGTGAAATTGGTGGCTGGATAGGTCATTGGTTTCAACAAAAACATGTATGTATGTATGTATGTATGTATGTATGTATGTATGTATGTATGTATGTGTCTATCTATCTATCTATCTATCTATCTATCTATCTATCTATCTATCATCTATCTATCATATATATCATCTACCTATTAATCTACTACTTATATCTGTCTCCTCTCTCTGTGTCTCTGTCTCTGTCTGTCTCTCTCTGCCTTTGTCTGTTATCTGTCTCTGTCTCTCTCTCTCCCTCTCCCCCATCCTCTCCAAATGTACCTTCAGTCCTTTTTATTCCTTCTCTCTCTGAATTCATCAGAATCCTTTTCTATTTTTCTGTTATTCAAGCATTTTAGGGCATTAGTGGAGAATAAAAGGTCCTCTTATTTTTATAACATTTCCTTTGAAACCAAAACTGACCTCTAAATAAAACTTAGTGAGTGCTCCAGCAGTGGCTTTTCTTATCAAGGGAGTTTACTTATGCAGTAGGTGCTAGAATGATTCATCGTTGGAAGATTGCATCAGATTCCAGACATATGGACTGATCTGAGATTTTTCAGACTCACCCTCATAGGATGGGTATTCACCTAGACAAGATCAGGCCCTATCAGGTTGGTTTGGCAGTAGATGGGTTTTTTTTTCTTTCAAGAACTTGGCAAGAGCCAAATCTCACTCTCCTTCGAATCACATCAGCCTGTGATTCCACCATATTTCCATATTTCCACCTGGGTCTTTTTTCCTGACTAAATTGTCTAATGGAACCTGTAGTTAATATATTGCCTCTATTCCAAGTAAATGTGGTCTATAAGATGTTAATGATGTCTCCAAAAAACAGAAAGTTTACAGGGCAGGTTTTACGGTTTCAATTTACTAATGGTTGGTAGAAGAAAAGGAACACATAGGCCCTCTTAGAAGAAGTTTTGCCCAAGGAAAAAAGTTTGCTGTAAACAGATTTCTCCAAAATGTAAAACACAAATATCTACCCCCAGATGAGGAAGGAATAGGGCAGTCATACTGACTTTGGTCATATTAGAAAACACAAATCAAATTACATTTTACGTATGATAACGTATATACTTTCAGGCTACAAGACAGAGCACATGACAATTATTAAGAATGCAACGTGTGTTGGGACAAAGGATGGCAAATGGCAGAAAGAAGAATAGATTTAGTGGTGCTCACAGACAAGTCCAATCTTCACCTTCTAGCATCCAATATCTAGATGCAGATACAACCTGTGATGTCTCACGGTAGATGACATATGAAAGCATGCTGCTCTCCACTTAAACACTGTTATTTCTAATCATAAACTCGAGACATTCCATTAAAATGCTATGGCACAGCTGCCATTGTGCAATTTTATTTCCCCACTAAGCACTGACACAAATTTAAGCATGGCCTAGTACGAGTTGATACTTATGTAGCCCAAGCTGGTCTTTAACATGCAGCAGTCCTTTTATCTCAGACTCTCTGCTGCTCAGATGACAGACGTGGGCCACTAAACTGAGCCCAAAATAAAAAAAAAAGTTTTGTGGATGCACAGATACTATGGTTTGGATTTATTCTTCAGTACTGGGGATTGAGCCTGCGGCCTCATACGTGGTAAGCAAGCAGTGTACCACTTACCTACATATGGGCTACTTTCAATAGTGTCTCCAAGTGTTCATTGCATCTTAAAACAAAAACAAGGAACCAGAAAAATAAATCTATGAGTTGTCAGAAAAGGCAAAGGAGGCCCTTGCCCAGAGGAGTGACTCTACAAACCTATGCATTTAAGATTTCTGAAAGCCATACTCAGAAAGGGAAATTGGAAATTTCTGAGCTACATCTAACTAAATGGCTACTTATAAGATCAATTTTCACAGTGTCTTCTTGAAGGAAATTAGCTTGCCTAAACAAAATACAATATAAGCCAGTTCACAGTAATTTGAAGACTTAGCCATGATTGTAAATTGAGATTGTGGGTACTACTAGATTTTCCTATCTTCAAGGCTACCCTTGGATAAATAGCCCCCTGTGTGTGGTGGACCAAGAGTCATAGTCCTATTTACCTAGCACATGATGCTCTGTATCCCCTTCTGGGGTACAGCCACGTGCTCAATTGCATTTACCTTTGCAAACAGATCTTGATGCTGCCAACTTCCTCCAGAAAAAAGAGGAACTGACTGTGCTTCTGACCATCATGCTATGGTCACTTCTCCATGCTCAGCTTGCAAAAGGTCTCCATGACACCACATTAAGTTGCCTCTGTGTCTGCTTTGTGCATATTGCCAGTCGCACAGGAGGCTCTTTTCTTTGCCATTCTGCTGAGCTAATGGCAGATGGAAGTCCTGACTGTGTTGAATACAGTGTTGCTTCACTGTGGGATTACAAACACACTTGAGATAAAATAAGTCATCTTCATCAGTGACAGTGGGCCAATGAGGGCTTTGCTGTGTGTGTGTAAGAAGGGGATATGAGTCCATGGGCAGCCCATTTTAGAGACGCATGCTCCTGTTTCCCTCCAGAGCATGGAGTCTGTAGGTTTTTCTGTTTTGAGAAGTCTCTATCATGTGATGCTTTCAATCTCCGAAAGGACTTGAGATTTTTGAAAATCACTGTCTTGGTGTATAATAGATAGGTTGTAATTTGATAGGTACCCGAGAACCAGCTTTAAAACTCATCTACTGTTGGCTCAGACCATGGGTTAGTGAGTCATTCCCGTATAAGAATGACAATAAAAAACAATAACAACAGCAGAAACATATCCAAGCCCTTTCATCATGAATCCAACCTAGTTGGGTCTGTTTTGTGTCCTAGCCAGGTTTTCTCCAATAAATAAAATGCCTTGTGTGAAGATCCTCTACATTCTTTTGCAGATTTCTGTCTGGTTTTATATCAGTTTCAGATAATTTCCTTCAGAGCAGATCATCCAAGAACTGTGACTATGTAATGAGGGTGTGGGTCAGAGCTCGGCTTTCTCTGCTGAGGGCTTTGTTCAGTGCTGTGTAAGATCAGTTGTGGTTGTGTCGAGGAGAGAGTCAAGACCAATCCAAACTTCCATCAAATCGCCCAGCCCATGTGTTCAATATTTTATTAGCAGCTCAAGAAATCAGATGAAATACATTTCTGAGTGTTTTCAATTCACTATTTCCAGTAAAGTATTTGTAATTCATGTAATTCATAATTCAAGTGTGCTTTTGTCTTTCATATTCACGTATCCCCCTTTTGTGTGTTCCACCAGGCTCCTGGAAGCTCTTACCTTTTTATTTTGGCCTTTGATCTGCTGGGAATTTTTTTTTTTACACATTCTCCTCAGGGGTATCTTGGGTCCAAGGACTCTCCATCCCGTCATTCCACATATTCAAGATGCGTACAGACCTTCCCTTCACCTGCAATATGCACAGGGCTTATTTACGGTTTGAAAATGAAGCAACTGTTCACAACTGTCTCGGTGCTCTTTGCTGTCCTAATGGCTCCTGGTTTTATGTAAATTGGGTCACAGATGTTTTATTGCCGCAGAATGCTTTCAAACTATTTCATATGTTCAGTGGGAAAAGAAGCCTCTCAAAATTCATGCTGAAATAATTAAGCTTTTTAATTTCACTGTCAAGTTATCAGAACAAGTGATGAATCTCTCTTTATATTGCCTGCCTCTCCGCACATGACTTCTCCTTTTCTGAGCTACTGAAAGTGCTTCTCCAGTGTTACTCAGCACACCACACAGGTCTTCAGTTTAGTGAAGTCCAGACAGACTTACCCTGCATGTCAGGCCTGTTCCTGGGAGCAGGTGTAGGCTGTTCTGTGGGTCTCTGGTATGGTGACCAAAGGACCCATGAACCCAGTTGTCTCTTCCTCATGTCTCTTCAGACCCAGAACTATTAGAAGTGTCAGGCTGCCCTGGAGACAGAGTTGCTGTCTTTGTGGGTGTGGCTGATTTGAGCAGCTTACATCTTCCCCTACAGTGAGGCAGACACAAAGGGAGGCTTATGCCGGACAAGGTAAGTTCCTGACTCCATGAGGTTTATACCACTCCTGCGTATATAAGGATCCACTTCCTCCTGTAGCAAGAACAAATAACTTTTGAGAGTAATGGCTTATGACCGTAATCCCAGCACTCAGCAGACAGAGGCAGGAGGATTGCCTCAAGTCAAAGGTTAGTCTAGATCACAGAGTGAACTCGAGGCCTGGGCTACAGAACGAGACTCTGTCTCAAAAGCAAACACACAAAAATCCCAACTACCACAAACGCCACACAAAAGGAACTGATGATGCTTCTAAGAACTCTCTGGAATGCAAGCTGCCAGTGTCTCTGTGCGTACGATGTGGCTGAAGGTTCTATCGATGTTGACTTATGGGCTCCTTTTTCATCCACAGATCTGACAAGATTTGTAGTCTGTCGTCTTAGAGTCAGTTAAGGCTGTTATTCCTCATGTAGGTCCAGCACTGCTTGTAAGTCTTAAGTGTTCCCTTCTCTCTCTCCCTTTAGCTCATGTGATACTGTGGTCCTAGTTTCCTGGAGTCTCATCAGAAGAGGACGATCTCAGAAATAAATGAGTACATACCGTGTGTTAGGACAAGGCTAGCTGCCCTCTTGACATGGTTACATGGTGACTTTTATCAGAAAAGTAAGGAAGTGCTTAGTTGCCCACCAGCCTACTCTTTCTTTCTTCTCCTCCTCCTTTTCTCGTGGCTTTCTCCAGCACCAAGTTCCTTCTCGTGTTAAAGAAGGAGTTAGTGAGCAGTAGCCGCAGAGTTCAAAGTAAACAGGAAAGGCACTGTAGGCAGATGGCTGCTGCTGCTGCCTTTCCTATGCCATTGCTCAGCTAGAGGGAGGAGTGTGGTCATGTTTCAGTGGAAGGGTCATTCTCAGCAGTCTGGGACTTGCCAGTTCACACAGACATTTGCGATTATTACAAAAAGAATAGAGTTGTGCTGCTGGTACCTAAATGCAGGGAGCCAGAGAGGTTGCTTGACAACCTTGAGAGAGCAGAGCAGCACAGACTATCCAGCCCCACCTATGGAGAGAGTGAAAACTGGGCAAAAGCACAGCCAGGCTACAGCCATCGGTCCTGGCTCCAACCTCATAAGGATTCTAGCATCTTGGCTGGTGCCATAGTTTGAGCAGGACCCCTGGGCCCAGATCTACCTATCACAATGTTCTTATTGTAGGTTTCTAGGACCCTCTGGATCCTTCTATTTCCCCATTCTCCCATGCTTCTCTCATCTAGAGTCCCAATAGGATGTCCTCCCCTCTGTCTCACTTTCCTGGTGAGTGAAGACTTTCATGGGACATGCCCCTTGGGCTAGTGTCCAGATATAAGTGAGTATATACCATTTGACTCTTTCTTCTTCTGTGTTAACTCACTCATTATGATCATCTGGACAGGACATTCTCCACACCTGAGTGGAGAGTGAGGTCTGACTTTCACATGAAACTCTAGTGCCCCATATTTGACCACGTCCCCTGAATGGGGAGACCTGGTGGCACTCAGAGGAAGGATAGCAGGCTACCAAGAAGAGACTTGATACCCTATGAGCATATACAGGGGGAGGAGGTCCCTTTCAGTCACAGTCATAGGGGAGGGGAGTAAGGGAAAAATGGGAGGGAGGGAGGAATGGGAGGATGTAAGGGATCACCAGAACCTGGCTGAACTCTGATGTTAGTGTCCAGCCCATGGGATCACAATTGAGATGTGATATCAATAAATTAATAAAATGTATTTAAAAAGATTCTACCACCACCTTAAGAGCACCAACAGTGGGGTACACAGACTCATGAACAGTGTGATTCACGTTCAAACCATAGCACCATAGACCCACACATTCCCATGGCCTACTCCCCAGAGAAATCGCAGATAACTTCCTCTACAAAACCATCCACCACAAAGGGCATGATCTTGAGTAGCACCTCTTCTCCCTGTAGTTTCTTCTCTTTTTATACACACAGCTTTGAACTCAGTCCTCCCTGCTTCCTTGCTTTTCTCCTCATCACATCCATCCAGGTATTTTTTTTTTTTTTTTGTCTGACTATGTCCCGAACTGGCCCACCAGAACCTGGCTGAACTCTGATGTCAGTGTCCAGCCCATGGAAATAGACTTTCCTGATAGGTGAGTACCAGCTGTCTGGAGAATGTAAAAGGCTTTGCTAGGCAGTGCTCTGGGGGTGAGTCTCATAACAAACCCAGGAAGGACTGCTTTCCATGTGATGAAAAATTCAAGGAACCATGAAGACTGGTAAGCACCCTTTAAAAGCCATAACTTCTCTGACTCACCCTGGGAAGCCTTAATAATCTCAAGGTATATTTATGGTGACTGGAGCTAATGACACATTCTGTTTCTAAAAAGGGCTAGAGGACACCATGCATGCATATGTGCACATATGCACATATCCAGGTTGGGTGCCTGGAGCTTTGCAACAGCTCCATAGCTATGCTGCGAAGAGGGACAGAGCTTGCAGAACTGAGTATGTGGTGGTCTACCTGGTTAACGCTATGTTCTGATGACACACCTTTCAACTATGATGCTCCCATCTCCGTCTTCTGTGTGATTCCCAGGATACAGTCTGCTCTGTGTCTGCTCTCCTCCCAGTGACCCATCAATTCGTTGTCGCTTTCCAAGTCCTTGGACTAAGATATGAGAACCTGGAAATCCCAACAGATGCTCATCAACCTTATATCCACAGGTAGCACTTTTCAGAAAGAACTGCGCAATCACCAGAGACCAAAGTTGGTGTGAGGAAGTAACTTTCATCACTACAGCTGACCAAAGTTCTTCTCACCAGTGGTACTAGTGGGAAGAAGAGTTGAAGATCTGCATGGGCAACTGGCATGGTGAGAGGAGGGATCTGGACTTGGTTGCATATCACAGCTAAATCTTGTTTGTTAAAACAGCTCCTTTCCCTACCTTACCCTGGAGTCATATGGAATTAAAATCTTAGCGGGCAGAAGAAACAGTGGGTATTTTACATAAGATCCATAACTGGTTTATGCTCAGTCATCTGATTTTAAATACCTCAGTATTTGTTATATTTAATCCTGGGATGTTTAGAACAAGACCACGGTCTACGTGCTATCTGAAGAGGCCAGCCATCTTGGCACCTTGCGTCGTTCCTGATAGCAAAGTAACTTGCAATTGGTGACGCGTTCTTTTCATTTATGTTGTTAATAACAGATGTAGGAAAGCAATATGACACATGCTTGCTTAATGTGATCAAGGCAATTATTCATTTATTCATATCAGCTCAGTGCACTGATGCAAGCTAGCTCTGTAGATCTTGCAGGCACGGCCTTTATGGGTGTGTAAACAGAAACCTGTGTCCCATGTAATCAATCATCTCCAAGCTCTCATCACTGCGCCTCCTGATGCAGTGAGCAGTGAAGGGGAAACAGAGTATGATAACTGAGCTCACGCTATGAAAATATCAGAGTAAATCACCCAAGAATATCCAGATCAGAGGGCTACATGTTCTGAGTAGCTGTCCAGCAGGTACCAATGGACAGACTCTGCAAAAGTGACAGTAAGACACTTTGTTGGAAGGCCTGCCATTCATCTAAACTGGACCATGAAGTGACATTGTTTATTACAGGTTAGTATCTGGACTGGGTGCTGGACAGATGCAGATTCTTGGTGTCTTGCTCAAAAAACTAAAACAAAGGCAAGGCAAACACAGATTGCGATGTAACAGAGATATTTTATTCAAAGCAAAATGACAGTGCAGGTCAGACATGCTGCCAAGGTAGGCAGCATGCCACATGAGTTAGAGACTATATCAGGTCTCTGTTATTGTTTGGGGTATCCTGTTATGGTGCTGAAGAGGAAGAGGAGACTGGTTGCTGGGGGCCATAGCAAGGATTGTCCTCATCCTTGATTGACATGCCTGGGGTATCTAGCCTTTTCTGTTCTTTCACTTGCCATGATGTGTCTAACTTTAATCATATGCATGTCCAACCATGCATAAGATTTTAACTAGAGATTATTATTCCTCTAAAACTTCTCTTGATAACACAGTTAGTCCTCCTGTGCATAAACTCAAAATCTGTCTAAACTGGATGGTTATGCCTCACTCAAATAGATGCCCAGATATATCTGGCAACATATGGCATTTTTATTAAAATTAAAAAAAAATAATTTCATGCATGGGAACTATATTTACATTATTGCTACCCATCTCTCTCCCTTATCCAACTCCCTTGAATTCCCTCTCACCTCACAAATTTATGATTTTTCTTTTAAATTATCATTATTGTTATGTATGTATAGAAACTTCTGCTCCCGTTTAGTACTATTAGTACGTGTGTTTAGGTCCATGTGTATGTATCCGTACATGACCATTTGGTATTGGGTGATCCTTCTGTGGGCTCATTCAAGAGAAGACTGACTCTCCTGCTCTCTGCAGCCATTGGTTCCTTGTAGCTCTTCATCTAGGCATGTGGTCCTATGAGATTTCTCCCATCTGTGTTGGGATGACCACTCATGCTGGCCCTGTGTGAATCTTATTTAGGAGACCTTAATGTTTGGATGTCATGGTTGCATCTCCCTGTCACAGATAGAAGCTGATTTTTTTCCTTAAGAGAGAAAATTTACATGTGTATTAAAGTCAAGAGAAGACGTCAGCAGAAAGAATGAAGTTGTTTTGTTTTTGTTTAAGTCAGAGTATCTACATCCTATGTTGTCCTGGTTGGTCACAAATTTAAGAGCTCATGTCATCCTCCCAGGTCAGACGCTCAAGTCCCTGGGACTACATATACCCAGCTGAAGAAGATGAAGAGAGAGGGAAACTAATGATGGTGTACACATCAAGTCAGGCAGGTGGAACAAGCTCTAGGGATGAGGAAGAAAGATGTATATATCTAACAAAGCCGGGAGAACAGGAATGGGGACCTGCAGTGTGGGTGACCCTACATTTGCTCACACTGGAGGCACAAGGATGTCGTACACTGGAGTTGGTTTTGTTGTTGCTGTTTTCTATAAAGCATGAGGCCAGCTCATGGGAGAAAGAGGAAGAGGGGGAACTAATTGTCATGGACCCTAGAAGAGTGACAGAAAGCAAGAATTCCATGCAGTACAGCTGATGTGCTGGACCAGAACACAAGACATGTAGGATCTTACAATGGCAAACTGAGAGCTAGGAAATAAGAAGATGTGATAACACTGTAAGTAAACTAAATAGACAGACAAGTACTGTCTGCATTTAGGAGTCACAAGGTTAGGCTCCAGAGAGGTGGGGAGTAGCGAGGCCTCATGGTTGCTAATGAGCCTCACATGCAGTCAGTTTGTTCACACAGCTGATATTTACATGGCTCTGTGTCTCATTGGTTGCTTGTTACTGCCTCTATGACACTCTGGAGCCAGTGATAACCAGAAGTGCCTCTATCATAGGAATCAGGACTTTAAATTCATTTTGGAAGCACTAGGAAATGTGTGTGTATATATATATATGGATCTAGACATATATATAGCTGGATGAATTTTGAGGTTTATTTACATATGTGCAAATATGTCTAGATTATTTATAATATAAAATGTACATTTGTTTTAAATTTATAACAGTGTACCTTAATTTTAACACTACTGAAATTGTACATATCAGTAGTCAAGATATATGACAATTTCCCTGATAATTGTACTTTTGCATTAAAAGAAACTTTTTTGATCTTTGTGTGAGTGTGAATACACACACACAAACACATACATACATATATATATACATACATACATAAATTTGTGTGTGTGTGTGTGTATGTGCAGCAGTGTGCATAAATTTGGGCATGCATGCTATGGTGTATGTATGCAAGTCAGAGGAAAACCTCAGGTATGGATCTTCTCCTTCCACCTTGTTTGAGACAGGCGCTCTTGTTGGCTGTGATGTATGCCAGGATAGCTGGCCTGCTGGCTTTTAGAGACTCTCCTGTCTCCAGATGCTGTCTCACAGTAGGAATGCTGGAACTACAGGCACAGTGCACACCACTGCATTAGTCTGTAAGTGCTTTCTGGGGACCTTAACTTGACTCCTCATGCTCGTGTAGCAAACACCCACTGCGAGTTTTCTCCAACCCTACGTCCTCATTGTTTTAGTTTATTTTTAAATTTTTATTTAAGTAGTTTATTCAGATTACTTCTCAGTTGTTATCCGCTCATTTGTATCTTCCCATTCCCCCCTCCCTCGCTCCCTCACCCTATTCCTCTCCCCTAGGTCTGAGACAGAAGGGGACCTCTTTCTTCACTATATGGTCACAGCCTGTAAGGTCTCATTCTGGAAGTCTGCTTACCCTTCCTCTGGGTGCCACCAGGCCTCCCCACCAAGGGAAAGTGGTCAAATACGGGGCACCAGAGTTCATGTCAGAGTCAGTCCCTCCTCTCCACACACCTGTGGAGAATGTGCTGTCCATTGGCTAGGTCTGATTAGAGGGTCTAGGTTAACTGCACGCATTGTCCTTGGTTGGTACAGTAGTTGGAGCAGACCTCCTTGGGGCCAGATCTGCCTGCCTCCTTGTAGGGTTCCAGGACCTTCTGGGTCCTTCCCTTTCCCTATTCTCCCATACTTCTCTCACCAGCAGTCACAATAGGAAGTCTTAGCTTCTATCCCAATCCCCAGCTAAATGAAAACTCTCAGAGAACATCACTGTTGGGCTAGTGTCCAATTATAAGTGAGTATATACCATGTGTACCTTTCTGGCTCTGGGTTGGTTAACTCACTCAGGATGATCCTTTCTAGTTCCATCCATTTGCCTGCAAATTTCAAGATTTGCTTGTTTTTAATAGCTGAGTAGTAGTCCATAGTGTAAATGTACCACAGTTTCTTTATCCATTCTTTGACTGGGGGACACTTAGGCTGTTTCCATGTTCTGGCTATTATGAATAAGGCTGCTATGAACATGGTTGAGCATATGTCCCTGTGTGGTGGAGCATTTTCTGGGTATATTCTAAGAATTGGAATAGCTGGGTCTTGAGGAAGCCCCATTCCCCATTTTCTGAGAAGGTGCAAGATCAAGATTGATTCCCAAAGTGGCTGTACTAATTTGCACTCCCACCAGCAATGAAGTGTTCCTGTTTCTCTACATCCTCTCCAGCATGTGCTGTCACTTGAGTTTTTGATCTTAGCCATTCTGATGGTTGTAAAATGAAATCTCAGAGTTGTTTTGATTTGCATTTCTCTGATGACTAAGGACGTTGAGCATTTCTTTAAGTGTTTTTCAGCTATTCGATATTCCTCTGTTGAGGATTCTGTTTAATTCTGAGCCCCATTTCTTAATTGGGTTATTTAGTTTGATGGTGTTTAATTTCTTGAGTTCTTTATATATTTTGGGTATTAGTCCTTTGTCACATGTAGAGTTGGTAAAGATATTTTCCCAGTCTGTAGGCTGTCACTTTGTTCTGTTGACAGTGTCTTCTGTCTTACAGAAGCTTCTCAGCCTCATATGGTCCCATTTATTAATTGTTGACCTTAAGGCCTGGGCTATTGGAGTTCTGTTCAGGAAGTTGTCTCCTGTGCCACTGAGTTCCAGGCTCTTCCCCACTTTTTCTTCTAAGAGATTTAGTGTTTTATGTTGAGGTCTTTAATCCACTTGGACTTGAGTTTTATGCATGGTGATAAATATGGATCTACTTGCATTTTTCTACATGTTTATGCCAGCATTTTTTGACATTCAGTATTTATATTATGTGTTTCTATGACTTTGATGAATGGATCAAAATTAATCACATCATTTTTTCTTATAATGGTTCATGTCTAATTTTGCAAAGTGTTTATGTGAACGTTTTCAATTTTCAAATGTCCCAGTGAAGAAAAGTTTCCATTTTTTAGTTTATACTGAAAGTCTTCAGTATATAGAGCTTTTAGCATGGCGGGGGGGAGCAATGGGGAAGATTTGAAAATACTGCAAATTGTACTAGTCCAAGGTCTCAGTGTTTGAAAGAAATTTCCAGTGAGCACTCCTCAGAAGAAGGGCTTTTGTTTGAGAGATGAATAGATGAAAGAGGATAATGGAGAATGAAAATTGTCCAAATTCAGTATGTACATAGATGAAAGTTTCAAAGAATAATAATAAATAAATAATAAACAAACAAAGAAGCAATAGAAACTCCAAGTTGGACTGACAAGAAGGGTTTCTGTCTTTCACTTTAGTGGCTCCTGAAAGCATGGGACAAATGCCAAGATAAAAGTAGAGCATGCAAGTGTGCATACATATGGAGGCCAAACACTGATGCCTGGTATCCTCCTGGATCACGTTCCATTATATTTACCATCTTTCCTTGAGCCCAGTGCTTGCTGGTGTAGCTGGTCTAGGTAGTGAATTTGCCCTGAATTTCCTCCTTCTGCCTTCTGCATTCTGGAATTACAGGCAGGCTGCCACACCCACTCTGCTGGTTAGGTTTTTGTCAACCAGACCCAAACTATCGTCCTATGAGAAGGGAATCCTAACCAAGGGATTGCCTGCATAGGATTGCCTGTAGGCGAGTGTGTGGGGGCATCTTTTTCATTGATGATTGGTGCAGGAGGATCCAGTCCACTGCGAATAGTGACAACCCTGGTCAGATGGTCCTGGGTTGTATAAAAACAGGCTGACCAAACCCTGAGGAGTAAGCCAGTAAGCAGTGTTCCTCTGTGGTCTCCACTTTAGTTCCTGCCTTGAGGTTCCTGCCCTAATTGCCCTTCATGATGAACTGTGATTGGGATGTTGAGGCCAAATAAACCCTTTCCTTTCCATGTTGCTTTTGGTCATGACATTTTATTACAGCAGTAGAAAGCAAACTAGGATACTAGGAAAATACTCTACTAATTGGGCTATAGGCCAAGTCCCCATGATCTGATTTTTATTTTAAAAACTTCTGACTTCACTAATGTAATTGGAGACAAGGGTCTTTCTGGAATGGAAGTGGGTTGTGTATTAAACTTCTGAACATGGCTGTGAAGGGAAGATCAGACTTGGGAGAATTGGCTGTGGTGGAGTGGACACAAAATGCTATGTTGACTCTCCTACCTGTATCTCAAGCACATGGGCAGGTAGGGAGATGGATGGGTAGATAAATGGAAGAATTCACTGTGAAAGGAAAACCAGAAGGAATGTGCTTAGTAGAGATATGGTTCCATTTCCATCATTCTTTCTGAATGCTTTACCACCCCTAATTTCTGCAGCTATCTGGGAGTTAGGATGATGGAACAGCCCTATCACAAGTGGAGAGGTTGCCAGTTGACAGCTAGTCAGTGTGGGGCAGGACTCATACATGATCAGACAACTTCTGAGTCTGTCAGTTTTGTCCTTGGGGTCTATAGCTAATTTTGGTGGTTTGTGAGGTATGTACACAGAGAGTCCATCTGGCCATGTCTTTAGCATTGAAATGAATCCTTCCTAACCTTCTCTGTAACATGGTGTCATCCTCATTATCCATAGGTATGACCAGCAAGTGTCCCCCACCCTCTCATTTAAGGATGAAGATTGTACCAAGCAAGGGAAAGTCCCCATGACCTCTTGGCCTCTTTAGAACATAGGTCATATTGCCTTGGATGTCCCTAGGGACACTGGGTACAGCACATTAGGAAGGACATGAGAAAGACTTTCCTAGAGAGTCTCAATTTGGCAACTGCATTTTCAGAAGCTAGTCACACCTAGTGAGTGATACAAAGGAGGATCTAGGAGCTAAATTAGGATGAAGCCAAAGCATGTTTTGTTCTTGCTCTATCTCTTCTTTTTTTTTTTTCTAGAAAAGTTAATGCAATGCAATTTATGTTCCTATTCAAGGAAAGGCATTCAGCCCAACTCCTTGGCTGAAAAGCATATAAAAGCCTCCAGCATACATTTCATGTAAATGTGACCCTGGCAATGTGCTTGGCTTACTTCCTGAGCAGGAGACTGGCCATAGGATAAGTCATTGGCTATGAGTTCCGGAGAGAATGGAGGCAGTGGCCTTCATCTCCATACCTCCCAGCCCTCTTCCTTTGAAGGGTATCTTTCCTTGTTGAATCAGCTTTTTCCTCTGTGAAGATTGACATCCCTTCACTTCTGCCTCATGTGCTGGCCATGAAGACCAGATGAAATGAGGTTGTTACTGAGCTCTGCCCAATGTAGAGAGCCCAGAGGTGGAGGGATGCCATTAGCATCCTTGGCATCGGCTTCATTTAGCAGCTACTAAGCCATGTCCAATGGTGACTTTGCACAATTCTACCCTGTTCTTACTGTTTTTCTCTGTTCTTCTCTTTGGGGAAGAGATAGCAATCTTCATCTTAGAGATGAGGGCCTGAAATTAAGCTGAGCATCATGTTAATTTGTATGCCTAGGCAAGATGGTGGATTTCAGAAGCAGTAGCTGGTGTCCATCCTGCCTCTCCAAGCAGTGTGTTTACAGTGAGACAGCTACTCGAGTTATTCTCTTGCTAGCCCTCTATGCATCAGCAGACACCCTTCTGAAACCAGCAACTACTTTGGCTCCCATTGGTCATTGCTTCCCTGAGGAATCTGGACTGTTCAACAGGAAGGTTCTTTGTCCTTGGTAGACCCACTGTCCTTGGGGCTAAAGCCTTGTGTGACCATTGATTAGATTATGTCCTACATTGATATTGTCCTCACCTGATGGACCAAGAATCAAAATTTCTGAAAAAGCTTTCCTAGGTCTTTCAACTTTCTCCTCTCTCCTTGAGAATTTGTGTTTCCTAGAGCTGTGAGATGAGCTGACTGTCATGTGAGTGGTTTATCTGTGTAAGTGCAAGCTACCCCAGATGAGGTTCAGCATGCCACCTGGAGTCTCTCCTCCCTTACTTGTCCATCCTCAATGCAGCCTAGGGTGTCACCGTATATTCAAGATGCTGGAATGTGATTCAATAAGGTGCTTGCCCAGCCCAGACCTTCTGACTTCATATCTAGACCTTCTTAGCATCATCTTGGTCTTGGAGAATTTGGCAATTGGTTGCAAAGAGGAGCATGACATTGATGCCTTGGATTCATGAGTCATTCCTTTCTATCCAGACCACAGCTTCCCTCAGTGTGGAAGCAAATGTAAAGAAGGTATTAGAAGCCTTTCTGCAGACTCCCCTGTCCCATGGGTTCCTCTCAGTGGCTCCTGGTGTGCTCTCTGGTGTCATTTCTGCCTTCCCATGATATGCTTGACTCTACAGTTGATTGTGTTTGTGTGTGGTCAGATGGCCTCGGTGTAGAGAACCACTGAGGTTTGTTGGTCTGCTGACACAGGAACCACTGAGCCACAGCAGAGCCTTAGTAAAATGCTGCTCTTGGCTGGTTTCCCTGGGCGTGGTGGCTCATTGGCATGACTGTGTGTGCTGTGCCTGTACTGCACTGTGTGTTATTTCAGAGATGTCCTGGGGTT
The DNA here is from genome assembly GCF_964271855.1 of Acomys minous. NCBI lineage: Eukaryota > Metazoa > Chordata > Mammalia > Rodentia > Muridae > Acomys > Acomys minous. The sequence continues at coordinate 86,338,599 of NC_140489.1, forward strand.
TTGTTGAAGAGGTCAGGGGGTCTCATTTTAAAAAATATTTTTAAAAATTCTTTTGAGAATCTTATCTATGAGTATTTTACTTATATTATTTCCATCCCTTCCTTTACTTCCTCAACCACTCCAATAGTCCTCCATCTTTCAAGGTGTTTTTCTTCAATTAATATTTTCATATGTATCATATACATATGCATACATATATATATATATATATATATATACAAACAGAGACATACATATACATATACACACATATAAACATAGACATACATATGCATAAATATATACACATATATAAACAGAGACATACATATGTATGTATATACATATTTATACCCAACCTCCTGAGTCCATTTGACACTGCTTGTATGTGTATATATTTAGGTCTGACCATTTAGGATTAGATAACCTCTCAGAGGGCTCATTCCTGGAGAAAACTGATTCTCCCTCTCTCAGTAGTCACCAATTGTTGTAGCTTTTCATCTAGGGAATGGGGCCTTGTGGGATTTCCTCTATGAAGATTTAAATTTTGACTCATGTGCCCACTATCATGCAGGTTCTGTTTAGACAACCTTATGATTGAGATTTCATGTCTGTAGCTTCTTTGTCATGTCTAGAAGAAATTATCTCACAGCAAGTGTCCTGGCTCTTACAATCTTCCTGCCACCTCTTTGGAAGTTCTCTCTAAGCTTAGGTGCAGGGGTTGTGTTACAGGTGTACTAATTGCTGCTGGGACCACACAACTGTCTATTCTCTGTGTTTTGAGCAGTTATGGATCTCTGTGCAGGCTTCCATCTAGTGTGTTGAACCCTCCTGGAACTTAGTGTGAAGCATGTGCACAACCCAAAGTCATCTGTTTGTACTCCATTTACACAGATCTTGAACAGCAGCATGGAGGAGCTAGTTCATACACTAAATTAGAATTAGTGGCCAATGGAAGCCAACAGTGTAAACATATGGACTGGCCTCAAGGGACCTGTTTCATCTCTTTTCTCAGAAACAGCAGCTCTGTGTGACTCAACTGGCTCTGTAGCTTTTAGGGCTGCATGGAGACAGGATGCTGGGTACGGAAAGGCATGATGTTGGGCACAGAGAGGCATGATTTCAGTTTCACAGAGGCAGGAGTGTGGACTTATTCCCTTCTTTGAGATCAACCGCCTTTCAGCTGCATTGTGCAGAGGTGTTCTAGGAGACTGGGAAGCAGTGCTGCGTACATATGACCCTGAAGACAACCCATGTTAACTGGATCTAAAAACTGTCTTTACTGGATTCAGTTGGACTAGAGATAACTTCATTTAGATTTGTTGACCCATTTGTTCTATGTAGACAGACCTTTGAGCTTCAGGTTTTGTCTGTTTGTTTGGGGATTGTTTTTGAACTTTTTTCTTTGAACTTTTTATCGATTCTTTGTGAGTTTCACATCACACAACCATGTCCTGCTCAACTATCTGTCCCCTCATATTCACCCTTTGCCCTTGCAACATTTTCCCAAAATAAGAGAACAAACAATAAAAGTGGAAGTTGTAGCATGTCACAGTGTGTCCCACAGTATATCTCTCTGTCCACACATCTTCCTTTGCATATATTCATTGCAATGAGTCATTGTTCTGGTTCAAGGACTCTGGCTTCTGTGACACCATCAATATTGGATCTTCATTGGGACTTCTCCCTGTTATCCTGTTGTTGCCCTGTGTCATGAAGATCCTGTAGCTTAAGAATATCAGGACTGGACCTTTCATGTGCCCCCAAACATTCATAGATGATATAGATTTTGGGGTGGGCCAATTTAGAGCCTTGGATCTGGACCTGGGTGGTAGCTGAGCAGGTCAACCCACCAACTCTCCCTTATCTGCACCACCAGGGTGGAGTTCTCCAGCACTGCTCCAGCTAGCCCACCCAATGCCTCGATCTGCAGGAGGGAGGGAGTCAGCACTCCTGGTCTCATGTCTTTGGCTCACCAGTACCCACACCTCCAGAGCCAGCTCCACTGTATTACCCAGTGAAGGTGCAGTGTCCACTTTCCCATGTGCTGCTGCCTAAAAGGGCTTGGTCCACCTCTTCTGTTCTCACACCCTTGGTGCTGTCTTATCTGTGCCTTTGCTGTTAGGGCCAACTCTACTTTGTTGCCCAGGCAAGGTGCAGGGCCCGCTCTCCCAAGTGCTACAGCCAGTGAGGGGCACGGTAAGCTCTCCTGCTCTCATGATCCCAGGGACAGCTCTCCCAGCTTATGAAGGTGGTGAGTGTGGAAGGGGTGGGCATCATCTCTGCATCCACACCACCTCCCAGCAGATGAGTGGGGAAGTCAACTCTCTCATACTCATGCCCTTGCAGCTGCCTCACCCACACTATCAGGGCCAACTCCACTGTGCTGCCTGTGCGAGGAACCCTCCCTAGTGCTGCCATCAAAATAAATGGAGCTAGCCCTCCAGAGCACTGAATTTGGTGTCGAGAAGGGACACCCTCATGTTCTCTAGTGGTGATATGAGCCACAGATATTGACACTGACCCCTGCCAATGTGTAGTCATGGACTCAGACAGTGGCAGCTTGGACTGGGGGAACTCACCATGGTCCAGGCGGCAGGGTGGCAGTTCCATCTCTCTTCATAATGATTAAGCTGGTCCACTTCTCTTTCTCTCCTGTCTGACCACAACCTACTCTCATGTTGTGGTGGTTCCAGCTTCAGGCTGGCCATGCAGTTAGTGGGCACCTGGGTGACATCCTCCATTCATGTTGTATGGCATAGCAACAAGTGGCTATTTATGGCCCAGCTATGCTGCCTAGATTTGGTTTGATTTTTACCTAGTCATAATACAGCTCTGACTACCCAAGGCAGGCATCAAGATGAGATGAACAAAGGACTGCCAACTGTTCTGCCCATGACTGATATAGGAGCAACACCTCCAATGAGGTATCCATTGTCAGGAGTGAGGGTTTTTGTTTTTGTTTTTGTTTTTGTTTTGTTTTGTTTTTTAAGTGTGGGCTATAAAGTACTGTAAACATTCACAGTAAAGTATATAAATTATTTATATGTGTGCATATATATAAAGTCTCACAATAGAAAATAACTTAGAAGCCATGTCGTTCATGTATGTATATGATACACACATATGGTGATATACATGTGTACCTGTCCAGATTTCCCACTTGTACCAGTCTTCCCAAACTTCAAGCATTAGAAGTCACATTTTCTTTTTTATTGATATATAATCATATACCATGAAATCCCCCTCAGAAAGTGCACAGTTGCCCACCCATCACTGTTACCTAACTCCGGAACACCCTCAATTGTTCTCAAAAGAAGCCACATGTCCCCGGGAGCCACTCTACTTTTCCCCTTTCCCAGCCTCACTCTGTCACGATACTGATGCCCTGTTCAGAGATCTCATGTAAGTGGATCACACATGACACAACCATCAGAGTCTTTCTTTCTTACCTTAATGCCTTCTAGTTTTTTCCATGTGTTTTTAGCGCACATTGGCTTGTCATTCCTCATCAGGGCTGAACGATGCTCTGCTGTGTGGAGGTAGGGTTGTTTACAGTTTTGACCATTTTAATTCACACTGCTGTGAACGTTTGTATGTGTGTTTTTAATTCTTCAAGGAGCTAAGTGACAAGGTCATATGGTAATTTTATGTTTAACTTTTTAGAAACTGAAAGTGATGGTCACAAGGTGACTTTACCAGCAATGTGTGAGACTCAACTCTTTCGATCCTAACTAACATTCATTATTGTCAGCATTCATGCTGATAGTCAACACAGTGAGTTACGGATGCCATGCTGTGATTTTCTTTCCACTTAAGAAATGTTTTGAAGTAGCACTTATCATACATAAAAAATGACCATATCACCCTTCAGTCCTGTTTTGTCTGTTTCACTTCTGCTGATGTCATACTCTCCCTCTTCCCAAACAGTCTCAGTCCTACTTTCCTGTCTTTTATTTTGACAGGGGTAGAAAAATCTATGAGCTTAATTTGGGCTGCTTATATGATCAAAGAACAGGGGGTACAGGGTCACAGACACCTCTCAGTGGCTACACCACTGAGGAAAACGTCTCTCTCATCCCCAGCAACCATGAACTGCTTATAGATCCCCAGGGAGGGAGTGTGGGTCATGTGTCCATATTCTTTATTGAGAGAATGTTGATAGCCCAATTTTATGTGCACAGGTAATCATAGCAGCTGAGGGCTAAGGGTGAAATGTCATGCCATGCCACCATGCCTTGTCAGCATTCCACAATACCCATTGTTTAATTAGCACCTTTTTTTTTTCTAGGGAATAATGGTGCTCAGTATTTGGGCGCTGTCTTTGGGGAAATGGACTGTTTTCCTACAACTTAATTGCATCATATATTCTAAATGCAAGCCTCTTACTGGATACATGACTTGTAAATACATCTTCTGTTTCTCCCAGTTTTCTTTCCATGTTCACAGAGAAGTCCTTGAAGTGTAAACATTCATCATTTTGTTGGGGGTTCTGTTTGTTTTGTTTTTGGCTTTATGTTTAATGTATATGAAACTATTGTATTATCCAATAGCTCTCATGCCTGCATTTTCTTTTCAAGTTTTAATTTAGTTATCTATTCATTTAATCCTTTTATTTTTATTTCCACAATTTTCTTTCCTTCTTTCTTTCTCTTCATGCCTCCTCCATTTCCCCTTCCTTCTCTCCTCTTCTTCTGCATCTTGATCACTGCCATCTTTGTGATGAGAGAATATTTCACTTTGCAACCCAGACTGGTCTCAAAGTTATAGCGACTCTCCTGCATGCATCCCCCAGTATTCTTCTCCCCTAAAGTTTGAGTATGGGGCTTGCCATGCCAAACTTTCCTCCTGGAATCTGATTCAGTTTTACATGGTCTGGAGTAGCGGTCATACTTCTTTCTTGACAAAACCACTTTTTCTTTCATGAATCGTCTGTGAAATTATACACCTTTCTCAAAATATTATCCTTCACTTTTAGCATTAGAGAAGAACTTGCCTGGCACATCCAGTATCGAGATTGAGTTGCCTATAGGTTGCGATTTCTGTGCACTGATGCTCCCAGAAGGCTCAGGGTCCTCTTAGCACCTCCACCTCTGCTATGACACTTTGCTTGAGTCACTGGTCACCTTGAGTTTCAATGCTTAGCTACTCAGTGCTATTTTCCCCAGTGCAGCAAAGATTCTCTCACTTTCCCCCAAATCTTTGTAAAATGTCACCAAGGGAGTGTCACCTTTCACTAAAGGCTGAGGACAACAGGAAGAGACCCTGGGAGAACCGGAAATATCACTTACCTCAGAGCCCAGAGATTGACTCACAGCTTAACATTGTGGAATATTGTTCTCATGGGCCTTTCTTCTTCATCTTGTCACATCAGGGCTTCTGGACCTGGACCCAAGGAGGCACCGTGCCTCTGTCTCACAAGCGGCTTGCTCTTGATGTGTCGATCCACTGTAACACCTGCCAGGGACTTATCACCGGAACCTGAAAGAGATTAGCTGGTAGGCAACACTTCCCATCAGGTCCTTAGAGATGTCTTCTCCAATGTCACTCACATTGGTCTAGAAAATCTTCTCTGCTCACCCTGATCTGCAGTGCAGGTGCCATATCTCCTACCCCACTTCCTCTACAATTAGAGTTTTTGGCACATAGAAGAGGCTTGGGAAATATTCAAGAAATAAATGAGAGACTTTCCAAACTGTTCCATAGCATATGCTGAGACCATGGCTTCCACGACAATGCCTGCCTAAGGAGAGTGGGTTGCTAAGTGCATTTTGTGAGGATATGTCAAGAACTTGTGCTGAGAAAAGGGCAATGCAAGCGCTAGGCTAGGCCCAGTGTATGACTGAGGCAGCTGTCTACATCCCTGGATGCCAATGTTGCTGACCAGTATGCTCCCTCCATCTGGGGTGTTAGGTTTCCTCTACGGCTTCAGTGTCAACAGCAGAGGACTCAATGCTTCATGCAGTGTTTTCAATAAGATAAAATACCTCAGATTAAAAATGCTTTTGATTTGGATAGGAGCCACAGGGGTTAGCCATACTTGTAATTTTAACTTTTTTTTGCAGTTGCTATGGAAAAGAAACAGATGAAATTAATTGCAACAATTAATTTTATTCAACAATATATGGCTAAAATTTTGCTATGCAGCCAATATACAAATTACAATCTTCTGCATGGTTTTTTCCCAAGAAGTTTTCAGAACTTTATTTGTAATTTGTACACACAGCCTTGAAAATTCAAATTTATCATGTGTAGAGCCAGTGATGGAGCTTAGTTAGTGGAATGCTTGCCTAGTGTGCATGAAGGCCTGGTTTTGATCCCTAGACCCATAGTGACTGGGTGTGATGGGCCAAACTTTTAATCCAAGTACTCCGGAAGTTGAGGCAGGAGAATCAGAAGTTCTAGTTCATCTTGGACTGATTAGATAGTAAAAGATCAGCCTGAGCTACATTACACACACACACACACACACACACACACATACACACACACACACACATACACATACTTCAGCAAAATCTCCCCCAACAAATCCACTAACTACATAAATATTCAATATTCCACGTGCCTCATAACTTTTGATTTGGACAACAGAGGCTTAGAGTTCTGTCGTAGTGAATTGATGTGGAGCATAATTTTACACTGAGGGAAACTATGCTGTTGCCTTGGCCATAGGAAGTTTGGGACAAAGGAAGGATGAATTTGCTTCATTGCATTCAGCAGTGCTCTCTGAATGCTGGTTCTAGGACACCTCTCTATGGACCTCAGGACGTGCTTTTGGCGGGCCATGTACTGTTGGCTTTATCAACTTGACACAAACCTAGAAAGGTATGTGGCTTTTCTGTTTGTTTGTTTGTTTTAATGGAGCTCACAATTAAGAGACTTTGGAATTATTTTAGACTCCTAATATTTTAGAAGGGTTTGAACTTTGAAAGAGACGTTGAACTAAAGAAGTATCAACAGTCAACACAAATCCAAAACCATCCACCAGCCCTGGCACCGAGGAAGAGCTGGGTGACTTCCTTCAGGGTGCTCATCAGGAAGGCCATGGTGGCATATATGCAACACACATGGAAATGGGCAGTGGCTTCATGATGAATGCAGTGGGGAAACTGGGACATGTGCTGGGTGGCCTGTGGGAAGCCTAGTGGCTATTGGGATGGGGCCTCAGTCAGAAAGGCTCTTATCTTCACAACATAGTAATTGCATTTGGGCTTTTACATGTTGAGATTTTTAAGGACTACAGAACTTTAAAACTTTAGAATGTTTCATGTTGTTATATTAATATTAACATGGCATCCTGGGGACAACAAGAAAGGAAAGTTTAAGGTTTAATAGAGACATGTTTATGTGTCAAAAGTTGACAAGGGGTCAGTTGTATTGGTTAGATTTATGTCAACTTGACACAAACCATATCATTTAGGAAGAAGGACTTTCAGTTGATAAAGTGTCTTATTAAAACTGGCTCATAGGCAAATCTATTGAGCACTTTCTTGGTTAATGATTGTTGTGGGAGGGACTGGCCCACTGTAGGTGGTGTCACCCCTAGGCAGGTTGTCCTGAGTTCTATAAGAAAGCAGGTTGAATTATCATGGGGAACAAGGTGGTGATCAGTGCCCTTCCATAGTCTCTACCTTAGCTCCTACCTCCAGGTTCCTTCCTCGACTTCCCTCTGTGTAACCTGACAGTTGTAAGCAGAAATGAACTGTTTTCTCCCTAAGTTGGTATTGTGCATGGTGGTCTTTCATCACAGCAATAGAAACCCCAACTAATGCAGCCCATAATTCAATTTTGCATTCACGTTAGAGGAAAGTTTGAGGAACTGATGCCAAGGTGTGGAGTTTTGCTGAAGCCTCTCCCACACTTGTAGGGTTTCCAGAGAACTCTTCTGTTTTCTTATGAAGAGATTTTTTTTTGAGCTTCTGGCAGTTTTTAATTTTTTTTTTCTTCCAGCTCTTGTTGAGATTTTTTTTTATAGACCCTCAGTTGTTCATAATAAGCCACCCACTTTCAAATAGGTTTTCTCTGCTGCATCTGTTACTAGCTGGTAGCAGTGAGCAAATTCGAGTTTAGAAACACTGTGGGAAATGTTAAACACTAGCATTTGGTAGAAGCAGGTGCCATGGGACCGACGTGAATGTCAGTCGCTGCAATCGATAGGGGATTCTGGGGAAACATCCACTTGCCCCTGCTTAAAATTCTGGGAAGGGTGGCATAATATCCAAGCAATTTCCCTTCAAGTTTCAGCTTAGGAAATCTGTCCCCAAAGCTGTGTGGATCTCTGGTGAAGGCCAAGTCCATATTGGCTCTTTTTACTTTCTGCCTTTTTTTTTTTTTGTCAAGTCTTTTCTCTCCTTTTCCATGCTTTACAGCACTTAGAATTCCATTGTGCAAAATCTTGGTTAGTTTTTGAAATATCTGTGTCTTCTCTGCCTCTTAGGCTGACCACAGGACCGACAACCTGGAGAGGGAGACAGCCATGCCTCAGCCTAGGCTATCACCAAACAGGAATGATTGAAGGGACAAATCTGCCTGCAGCCAAGTGACAGGGGCCCTGACGCTACTCTGTAAGTTGACCATTCTCAGTTCTTAACAGGGCGCCTGCTTATCCACCCAGTAGAAAACAGGATGGCCCAGTTAAATTCTAATTTCATGAAAGATAAAGTGATACAAGCCATGGTTGCTGCATGAGGCTAATGTACTAATAAAAAGGGATCAGATATATATATCTGTTGATATATATATATATATATATATATATATATATATATATGAGACAATGTTTCACATGGCCACAAATCATTGTCTGCAAAGACTGTGATGGGGGTCAAAGCAGGAATGGTTACTTCCATATGGAGCTATCTGGAAGAGTGCCATGAGGAAGTGACTATCAAGTGAAGTGGAAATGAAAGAGGAGGACTATGTGTTAGAGAGCAGATGGGAAGGAGGCGTCTATATCAGCAGGAGAAGTGTCCCAAGGGATGCCAAGGTATCTGCAAGCCTTTCAACAAGGCCTAGGATGGGATGCCCAAGTGCGAGGCTGAGCAGATAGACGTGCGAATGGGCCCACAGGGAGAGGCAGTGCTCTGCGGGCCCTAGATGCCAGGCTAAGGATGGAGGCTTTCTGCTTTCTCTTACTCTTTCTTTTCTTTTGTTGAGAACACACTAGTTATTTATATCCTGCAAGTTTTCCCCCAGAAAACTCAGCCCCACAATGAGCAGCTATTCTCTGGGCTAACCTCTGATTATCCCTTCCATAGGAAAACACTCTTGTCAATCCACCCAGTCTCTCCTAGACAGCATCTTCATGGTGACAGGAAGAGACTATTTTCACTTCTGTCTCACCAGAGTCAGCAGGAGGCCCAGCAAATGGTAGGCCCTTATGGGATGAAGAAATCTGAGCAGCAAATCTCAAAGGAATAAAGCAAGTCTGCCTCTCTGGAATTCCAAGACCTCATTAAACAGACATGTATTAACCATGGCAGGGAGCTAGGACGTCTGCCTGTTAGGCTGTGGGGGGAAAAGATCCAGGCTGAGAGCTTAAACAATAAACATTTACTCTCTCTCAATTCTGTATCCCAGAAGTCCAAGGTCAAGACACTGTTTTGATTTCTATGGAAGCCTCCCTTTTTGGCTTGTATGTGGCCAGATTCTTAGCCTGGCCTTCCCTCTGTGTGTGTGTCCTTTCTACTACTGTTCTTATGAAGATGACATTCTTGTTCTTTTAGGACCCACCCAGTGGGACTCAATTACTTCCCTAAAGGCCTTTTCTTTCAAATATAGTCACATCATAACATTCTGAGTTAGTGCTTCAATGTATTGATTCTTATGTGGGAAGAACAGAGCAATCCAAAATAGGTTGTTGAGAAAAAAATAATTCTAAATACCAACCCATGGCTGAGAGTTCTTCAGATCCACTTTAATAATAAATTCTGTGGCTCCCTTATCCATTAGACATGTGTCTGGCATGCTGTAAATATTTGTGGAGGGACTCAGTGATGCATCTAGTCCACATGATTCATGGACAAATAAAATGAGAAGAAGCTGCAATGGGAACTGCCTCTGTCACAAGACACTAGCATAGGATATGATTGTGAGATAAACGTTGCTGGTTTGCTTTGGGATTTGTTCCCCATTATTTTCTTCCAGGTTTTCTTGGCAGAAGAATCTCAGCTGAAGCTGGTCTCCTGTCTGTCAACTGCCTCCAGGAAAGGCCTAGCTCCAAGGAGAGGGAGGGAGGGAAATTCTTTTTTCTGGTGCCTTCGTGTCATGCCTGAAACTCTCGGTGGGAAGGACTCAGGAGAGAAATCTGGACAGTAAGGTGAGAAGAATAAGGAGGCCCCCTCTACTTTCTCTTCTCAAAGGAAACCCAGCATACACCACAAAGGATGGGATGGAAACGGGCTACGGGAAGAGGAGAGAACTTCTTAGCATAGTGATAGCTCTGTTTTGGACTTCATAAAGAAGCAAGCCCAGATTTGTGAGATATCACACACAGGGTCTTCCAGAATTCCAGAGGACAATTGGGAGAACCAGGAAAACCTCAGAGAGGCGAGGCTCCCCCCAGGCTAAGCTGGCAGGGAATGTGGGCCTTCCTTGCTTCTCAGGGATGTGGTAAAGAGGCCCAGGGATTTCCTGTTTATGCAGATGCGTTAGCTACCTTGGTTAGCTGGCCTGTTATTTGCCTGAAGCCAGAGACCAGAGCCTGAGCTTGCTGGCACAGCCCAGGCACTTAGCTAGCTTCCCAGGCAATTCTGATGTCCCACCTCGTTCCACCAAAGCATCCCCCTTCCTTTAAGATGGAGTGTTGCTGGAAGCCCTCTTCACACACTTTTGACCTCACAGTGAGGCAGTGGCCTGTGGACACTGTCTGGTGCATGTGAGGTTTGCTCAGTTGGGACCCCCATTCCTTCCAGATGAACATGAGAACATTCGTTAGAACACATTAAGACTGACTTCAAGGACAGGGGAAAGCAGAGTGGCCTTGGTTCTCTCTTTCAACACTTTCCATCAAACCTCTTCCTTCCTGTGGGGCTGTGTGAGACATAGGCCTTCTGTGGGTGACTCTCCTATCTGTTGTCAGGGAGAAAACCTAGGGAAAACCAGGCATGACCAGTGCTTCTAGTCTGAGTGTGCACAAGAGCCTTGTTATCTGCTCACCTCAGGCCCTGAGGCACAGTGCTCTCCAGTGGTGGAAGCTTCCTACCTACACATAGGTTCATCTTAGAGGATCAAGGGCAACATGTTTGCCGTGGTTCCAGCCTCCCATGTTGTATGGACCTGCTGTGATTAAAGCTCAGCGCTGAGCCTGGGGTGGCGGTGGAAGTGTAGCATCCTCGCCATTTCATAGACTTCACTCATTACACATTTACTTCCAGCTCAACAGCAGGAAAAATAAATTTAGTTCAATCTGTTAAACTCAAATCAGCCCAACAACTTTCCAATACTTCTCTTTTGAGGTAGAGAGTGTATTTTTTCCTTTAGTTGCGGGAACCAGCCATGGTAATTTGTTTATATCTCCATAGAGCTGGGGCCTGAGACAGTAGAAGAGGCACTTATATTGAGCCTTAACTTTTACTTAATGCTGGTTGCATTAACTCTCATTCATGATTGCAAGTCTATGGGATCCCTGCAAAACACTATACCAGAAGAAAATGAGGTGTGTGGGTATCCTGTCTGCACCCCTGAATGATGTGTAGTAAGTGATCAGTAAATGCTTGTCCACTTAGAAAATTAAGCCAAGAAACAAAGAGCAACACAGGCCATGTTCCTTACCTTACTTGTGAACTCAAGTTAGACACTATGTCCTCCAGGCTGTTGTCTCTATCAATGCACAAGACCCTGAGATACATGCAGTGACTGGCACATGCATGCAAACAAATGTTAGATTCTTCCTCAGTCTGCCATGAGAGAGGGGGTCAGCATGCATCAAAACAAGGCAAAGAAACAGGGATCAGGAGGGACTGAGTTCGAATCCTAACTGCTGCTTAGTGGCTACGCCACTGGCCAAAATGATTGAAAAGATGGACCCAATGATACCAACCTCAGTCAACCTCGCAGAATACCACATGAGGGGTAAGGCCACTGTGGTCATTAAGCAGACGACGTGTTCTTGCGTTGCTGAGTTTGCCCACCATAATCCAAATGTCCCTCAGTGGTGGTTCACACATAAGCCTTCAGCTACCAAGAGCTGCCCTGATGCTTCCAGGTCCAGCAGCTGTTAACCTTTGCTCACCCGATCATACACGAACAAAGGCTGCAGTTTGTGCTTTGTACGGCTCAGTGTTCTCATCCTCTGGAGACAGAGCTAAGGTTTGCACTGAGGCTGCCAAGCTCTGCCATTTATTCCTGTTGGAAGTAGCACTGGGGCAGGATCCAATCTCATTGCAGGCTCTCTAGAGTCCTTGGAAGAAAGGATTCGTGTGGAATATTAATATAAACTGTTGTTATCGGTCTCCGCCAAAGTCGCCTTTTCATTTTGTATCTCATCAGAGGTTGTAAAACGGAGCCTTCCAGAAAAATGTGCAGTTGAGGGGCTTTGATTCATTCCAACATTGATTTGAGAAACTGAGATTTCAGTGCCGTTTGTGTGTGTGTGTGTGTGTGTGTGTGTGTGTGTGTGTGTGTGTGTGTGTGTACCTGGCATTATACCACAGAGGGAATCAGGTTAGGCAGCAAGAGTCCCTGGGAATCAAGGCCTTCTCCTTGGCAGTGACACAAGAGGACTAAGCAGAATGGAATTCAATTTGAACTCTTGGCCATGGGGTATCCCGGCATGTAAAGGGTGGCTCACTCACATGGGGTATCCTGGCATGTGAAGGGTGGCTCACTCACAGGGGGAAAGTTTTCACTTTAGCTGTTGATTTCCAGGGCTGGGGTCAACCTTTCTTCTTCCCACAGGATTCACAGCCAACTTCATTCCCTCTCCCATCAGGCTGTGCTTGCTGCCATTGTTCGCTGGCCTGGAAATCTTCTCAGCTCTGTCAGCAGCCCAGTCTCCTTGTTTGCTGTGTGTGTTTGTCTTTCTGGTATGAAGTTTGTTTTTCAAGCTCTGACAGACTGGCAAGGCAAACAAGGTTGCCATTTTTGTTTTGTTTTGTTTTTTTTATGAGTGTGGCAATTTTTAGCCCTTTGCAAACAATCCTGAGCCTGGGAGGTTATAATTTGGGATGCCATGTGTATAGGCATATATTCAGCTTGTATTGTGGCTGAAGCAAGGAGCTGCAGGAAGGAGGTGGAAGACAGATGAACATGGATGGTTTTATCAGTTGTGGAGGGATGATGAAGCTCCTGTTGGAATTAAAAGATGAGACAGGAGAAAAATAGGGTTTTATAAAGTATTTAGGAAAATTAATTTTGAAGAATGTGCTTGTGTTTGTCTAGACATATGCATGTACAATAAATACATGAACGAACCACATCTTGCATACATTTATTTCCAGATTATATGCATAAACTCTGGCAATCTCATTCTCTTGGATTCCACAGACATAAAAACAAGGGATCTCTGAGTGTGAGGGGAGTTCCACAGGTGTAAAGGCACCACAGGAAGTAGTGTTATCGCTATGGTACAGGTGCAGGACTCGGGGTAAAAGGACTGTCATAGTGAGCTTCAGATGAGAGCTATGGATCAAAGGGCCAAAGACAAAGCTCTTATCTTTTGAAAATATTGTAAAACTCGTCTTCATTTTTGAGAAGTTTGTACGTGTATATAATAAAATATGATCCTCACTATACCCTAGCCTTCCAACTCACCCCATATCCTTCCAACATACCCCACAGTCTCAGCACTCTCCACATACCTTCTAAGATTCATGTCCTTTAAGTCCAGTTAATGATGCCCATATGTGCATGGCTATGAGGCCATGCTACTGGGTCATGGGGATCCCACTAGTGGCTACATCCTAGCAAACAAGTGGCTCTTCTATCGCTAGTAGTTATCAACTGCCAGTAGCTTCTCAGTTAGGGTTGGGACTAGGAGAGCGTGTCCCCTAGGGTTGCAGCTGGCTTGGTCTTGTGATGGTAACCACAGCTCCTGTGAGTTCGTGACTGCAGTAGCCATACCATGACTAGAAGACAGCATTTCACAGCACTGCTCCCCATCCTTCGTCTTCCAAGTTATTTCCATTTCCTCTTTCACAGTGTTTCCTATGCCCTAGTGGTAAAGGGTAGTTTGGGACAGTTAATATAGATGTTACATTTTGGACTGAGCACTCAGTCACTTATTCTTAACACCTTGTCCAGTTTTGCCCCTAGCTGACTGCTGCAATAAGACACTTCTATGATAAGCCAGGCAGTTGGTGGCGCACGCCTTTAATTCCAGCACTTGGGAGGCAGAGGCAAGTGGATCTCTGTGAGTTCAAGGCCAGCTTGGTCTAAAACGTGAGTCCAGGACAGCCAAGCTACATGAAGAAACCCTGTCTTGAAAAAAGAAAGAAAGAAAGAAAGAAAAAGTAAAAAAAGAGAAGAAAAGAAGAAAGAAAAGAAACTTCTATGACCAAGCTTGAGAACAGCCGGGTCTATGGATATGAGCATAATTTTGACATCATTACCAAAATAACGTTATAACAACAGCACATTCTACCTCAAGATCTATAACTTCTTCAGGCTTGGGCTTTTGACCAGAATTTTAATACCAGGAATGAAAATGCATTCTATTGGAACATGCTTTAAATTCAGTCAGAAAGTAGCTAGTTACCCAGAACCACCATGCCACTATTTCATTAATAAGCACAAGGATATCTCCCCTGCCCTAATAGTCGGCATGGCACTTTCTAGCACTATTAAATCTAGCCAGAAGGGGAGACTTTTCCTTGTCAGTTTGAGATTGATTTTTTTCTGTGGCCTGAAGCCAACATGTGTGGTGTCTTTAGCAACAGGGTCTGACCATGTGATTCTGATGGAAAACCAAGAGCCACGTCAATGTTGATTGCCTTGGAGATTCTGATGCCTCCTTGACCAATAGCTCATCGGGAAGTATCCCATGCTTTGTACTGCCATTTTCACTTACTAACCCATGTGTTCTGACAGCGACATTGTCCACTCATGCCGGGTAATCCCTGCTCAATATTTTTAATAGTTATATTTTGAAGGTTGATTTACTTGTTATTTGCATGTGTGTGCGTACATGATTTTATGTGCAGCATGTGTGTACAGGATCTCTTAAAGGCCAGAAGGGATCCTTGGTGTCCCTGTTGCTGGAGTTGCACATGGCTGTGAGCCACCTGGTATAGGTTCTTGGAATTGAATTAGGATCTTTTGGAAGAACACCAAGTGCACTTAACCTCTGAGCCATCTCTCCAGGCCCTAAGATTGTGTTTTGAAATTATCTTGCTAACTAATGATTTTCATCAGACTTTTCCATAAGTCTTGAGTTTCAGTTAAACCACCCACAAGCCCTTCTTACCTTATTTTTGTGTCCAACCTGATTCTAAGAGCCCCAGCCTCTTGGAAGATGTAAAATGTCTGAGATCTCATCTGGTTAAGGAAGCTAAGCACAGAAACTTGCCTAATGGTGGCCTTATGAGTGATATAGGAAATGTTTTTGTGTAGATGCACAGAGAGTCAATAGTTATATGGGAACAATATTTTATTTATTTTTTTTCAGAATGTCTTATTTTTTCCTTTATTAATTTATTCTTGTTACATCTCAATGGTTATCCCATCCCTTGTATCCTCCCATTCTTCCCTCCCTCCCATTTTCCCCTTATTCCCCTCTCCTATGATTGTTCCTGAGGGGGATTACCTCCCCCTGTATATGCTCATAGGGTATCAAGTCTCTTCTTGGTAACCTGCTGTCCTTCCTCTGAGTGCCACCAGGTCTTCCCCTCCAGGGGACATGGTCAAAGGTGAGGCACCAGAGTATGTGAGAAAGTCATATCCCACTCTCCACTCTACTGTGGAGAACGTTCTGTCCATGGGAACAATATTTTAAAATGCAATGTTTTGCACAAAGATATTCTTATTAATTAAGCAGTTTTTCTTTATATATGTTTTTCATAACAATTTTATATATTTATTTATAATCATTCTGATGTATACATCATTATAAATCTCATTTTTACTATCATTTCTCTGTTCTGGCCACTGGAGAGGTCATCTTTAATAGGCTGAAGTCTCTGGCTGCTCATGCAGTCCTGGCTGGAGTCCAGTGATAGAATATGTCTTCATCTTCAATGAAATAAACAAGAGAGAACAGCTTAGAAGAAGATGGGGGTTTTAGAGGTCATAGAAAAACCATTGTGAGTAGTTTGCTAATATCTGTGAAGCAGTGTGGGTACAGAACCACAGCAAAGTCTGTCTGCTCTTTGTGCCTTAGTATTTCTTGGCATATCTGAGCTTGAAGACTCAGCCTCAGGCTATGTGGATATCTAGAATTGACACAAAATCCAGTAACTGTAAATGATACAATAGTTTATAAAAAAAACTTTACTATGGTTCTTTATTTTTGTTCTGAAAATGTGCAGTATCTCAGATAGGGATTAGTGTCATAAAACCTAACCAAGGGCTGGAGTGATGGCTCAGAGGTTAAGAGCACTGCTCTTCCAGAGGTCCTGAGTTCAATTCCCAGCAATCATATGGTGGCTCACAACCATCTATAATGAGATCTGATACCCTCTTCTGGTGGTCAGGCACACACAAACATAATATAAATAAATAAATATTTTAAAAACCCAACCAACCCATTCAAAATGCCAATATGAATAAGCCAACTGGAGGCCCTTAGTGGGATGGCTGAAGCTCTGTACCCACGCCTCAGCAGATGGGCTTCCTTAGCAAGAGGGTCTGTTGGTGAGCAGTCATCTCCTCTGTTGGCCAAGGACCAACATTAACTGATGTGCAGGAGTCTGAGATGGGCTTTAAGCCTTACTCTTTTTACGCTTTCCATTGTGCCAGTACACTATGAACACTCACCCAATCAGAACCATCTTTTCAATTCCTCATCAGTGGTTAATATCCTAATTACTGATGTAAAAATAGCAGCAACTGGTCTGGCAAGATAACTCAGAGGGTAAACATGTTTACTGCCAAGGTAGACAACCTGAGTTCAATCCCCTGAATAATGGAAGAAGAGAATAAACTCCTACAAAGTACCCTCTGGCCTCCACATATACACCATGGCATACATAGAGAATAAATAAATGCAATAAAAAATTTAATAGGCTAGAGACATGGCTCAGTGGTTAAGAGTACTTGCTGACCTTCTGGAGGACTCAGATTCAACCCCCAGCACCAACACAGTGGCTCACAACTGCCTGTAACTTTCACTCCATCCAAGCCTATGCTCTCCTTTTGCCTTCTTGGGCACTAGGAATGCATGCGCTGCATAGACATATGTGCAGGCAAAATGTCTGTACATATAAAATGAAAATTGTAAAGCCTTTAACGAGAACGATAAGAATGGCTCTGAGGATATGCAATAGGCACCTTGCGTGTTCTAGCTAGGTACCAGGTATATGGGCCACATGGTACAGAACCCCAACGAACATTCTATTGAATATACTGATTTTTCAATACAAACATCGTATCTACTTTTTTAAAAAATTGGACTGTAGACCGTATTTTGGAATGCAATCTTAGGAAGAAATCAGAGCACAACATGGAGGTGTTAAATGGCAGATCTGTGATAAATATAAATATCAAATGTGTTATTTTGATGTATATGGGCGATAATTGGATTTTAAATTACCCATCCATAAAGCAAAGAATTCATAGTGCAGGAAGTTAAGTTATGAAAATAATTATAAGAAAAAAGATCTATCGTCCTTACACGTTATTCTAAAATACTCATACATATATTTCAGGAACATTCTGAGTTTCCATTTCCCACCCTCAGACATTGCAATCTAGAGTTTGCAACAAGGTGGAAGCACAGAACCAACTCTATGTGACCTTGTGCCTGACCGTGACACACGAGGACTGAGTCGGGGGGTCCTCACCATTCCCTTCTGCTGCTTTATCCAACAGCAGCTTGATTGATATGCCACAGAGCAGGAATGCACGGGCTGCTACGCTATCAGGATGTTGCCAGAGGACGGATAAAAACAACATCTACATTCACTCATTATGATCATTTCTAGCTCAATCTATTTATCCACAAATTCCGGGAATTCCTTGTTTTTAATAGCTGAATAGTATTCCATAGTGTAAACGTACCACAGTTTCTTTATCCATTCTTCTACTGATGGACACTTAGGCTGTTTCCATGATCTGGCTATTATGAATAAGGCTGCTGTGAACATGGTTGAGCATATGTCCTTGTTGTGTGCTGGTGCATCTTCTGGGTATATTCTAAGGAGTGGAATAGCTGGGTCTAGAGGAAGCCCTATTCCCAGCTTTCTGAGGTAGCACCAGATAGATTTCCAAAGTGGTTGTACAGGTTTGCATTCCCACCAGCAATGAAGGAGTGTTCCTCTCTCTCCACATCCTCACCAGCATGTGCTGTCACTTGAGTTTTTGATCTTCACCATTCTGGTGGATATAAGATGGAATCTCAGAGTCGTTTTGATTTGCATTTCTCTGGAGACTCAAATTGTATATACTCACTTATAACTGGACAATAGCCCAAGGGGCATGTCCCACGAAAGTCTTCACTTACCTGGAAAGTGGGATAGAGGTGAGGACATCCTACTGGGACTTTGAGAGAAATATAAGAGATGGGGAAATAGAAGGATCCAGACGGTCCCAGAAACCTACAAGAAGAACACTATCATGGGTGCATCTGGGCCCACGGGTTCTGCTCAAACTATGGCACCAACAAAGGACAATACATGCAGTGAGCATCAAACCCCTACCCAGATCTAGCCAAGGGACAGGATATTCTCCACAGTTAAATGGAGAGTGGGAACTAACTTTCTTACGAACTCTGGTGCTCCATATTTGACCACGTCCCCTTGATGGGGAGGTCCGATGGCACTCAAAGAAAGGATAGCAGACTACCAAGAAGAGACTTGATACCGTAGGATCATATTCAGAGGGAGGGGGTCCCCCTCAGTCACAGTCATAGAGGAGGGGAATAGGGTGAAAGTGGAAGGGAGGGAGGAATGGGAGGGTACACAGTATGGGATAACAATTGAGATGTAATATGAGTGAATTAATTAAAAAATTATAATAAAAAGGAGCAAAAAATCTATAAAATCACACCCTCCATGTATTCCTATTTCATGTATTCAGCAAATCTTCATTGAACATGAGTGGGTACCGGGTGCTGTTCAGAATTATGGTTTAGTTGTCACAACAATCCTGGGAAGTAGCCCCAGATTTACACCCACTTCAGAACTTAGAGGGACTAGTAGACATTTTGGGAAGGGAGTCTAAGTTCATAAGGCTCTCACTCTGTGTGTTCATCGCGAGCATCTCATGCGGCGGCTATGCTGAGGCTGGCCATTTGGCCATTGGAGATTTGGCCTTCAGTGATTTAATAGTGGTGTGTTGGGAGGCTGGCTTCTGGGTTTTAACCTTGGGGTAGGACATAGCCATTTGATAACAATGAGTGTCACTGCATACGGAACAAGTGGAGACGGAGAGTGGATTTGTGCAGTGAAGTGACCTCTATCACAACACTGCTGTTGAAAGTCAGAGGCTTTGGTGACAGGCAGGTTCTTAGTAAGACTTCCAAAAGGAGGGCCTGTTATGCCTCTTTCTCATCAAACATGTATATAACTACTCCTAAGACATCACTAAGGATCATCTTTTTTCTTTACTAGTAGCTTAAAAGTGAATTTGAGTCCATTTGTAGGAGTAAAAGTATTCTTAAATGCTAACTCTTCTTAATTGCTTCTTTTGCAATTAATTTAGCTTTTATGATAATAAGGTCTGCTTTGGGTAAGATTAAAGGACAACACAGGGAAGTGCACCTGAAATCAATTGTGGTTTTGAGCAATTCTTACCAAAGAATTTTACACCAGCTATCAGCAGGCATAAACACATAGATCACAAACTGGAAATAGATGAAAAAAATTAGCACACACAGGTGCAAAACCAAGACAAGCCTATCCGATTCTCTGTGCATGGCATTCAAGTTGGAGAAATGAAAATAGGAACTTGTAGAAATGGTGATCTAAAAATATTAGGTGCCTGAGATTGATATTTACATCCAACCTACTCACAGGAGGATGGTGTTCCAGAAGGATCTTCCTCTAGGACCTGAACGCTGATCCACTTATCAGTGGC
Organism: Acomys minous; assembly: GCF_964271855.1. NCBI lineage: Eukaryota > Metazoa > Chordata > Mammalia > Rodentia > Muridae > Acomys > Acomys minous. The sequence continues at coordinate 86,358,750 of NC_140489.1, forward strand.
TCATTCCTAGATGCATGGACCTAAGTTCTCAAGGAAGTGCACTGGGCAAAATAAAAAAAGGCCTGAAGTCCCAATCTGCAGGTATCCTGGGGGGTGGGTGGGACTGTGCTGAGTATATGCATTGCATTGATGATATAGGTACCATTTTAACTAAAACTGTTGATGAGGTTGAAAAAAATTACTTGACCTATAGGAATAAGTAATCCCTGTGGGGTTGAAAGACATCATCTTGATGACTTGCAAATTGTTATGTCTCTTGGGAATCACCAAGAATGCCAAGTGAGCTATTGCTGTGCCTAGCTGCAGCCCCAGTGAATATCAGTACGGTCTTACTTCAGAGTCTGCCTAAAATACCAACTATCCTTTATATGAGCCTGTCGTGGATTGTGCTCTAAGAGTATTTAATGCATTTAGAGCAACACCAGAAGCAGACTATTATCAGAAGTTGCTATCTTAATGTGACAGGTAGTAAAAGGAAGCAACATCCACTGGGAAAGAGCAATGCCTGAAATCAAACCTTCTGGTGTGCTTGTATGTGTATATTGTACAAATGTGTGTGTCAGAGTATACATACATGTAGAGGCCACAGTTGATTTTGAGTGTCTTCTACTACCCTGTACCTTGCTGTTTGAGAGGGAGTCTCTCCCTGTGACCTGCCCATCACACTAGACTTACTGGCTAGCCAGCTCCAGGGAGTCCCCTGCTTCTACTCTCCAGCCCTGGGATTAGATGCTGCCAAACCTGGCTTTTTAATATACGTGTTGGAGACCCGAACTCAGGTCCTCCTGCTTCTGTGGCAAACGCTTTACCTACTGAGCCATCTACCATTTCCCCAGCAAAAGAAGCATCCGAAGGCCTCATCCTTGCTTTTTCAAGCCCTGGTGCTCTGCCTCAATCCAGGATTTCTAGAACCTCTGAAAGGCACAGGGTCTACAAAAGACTTTAAATGCAGACAGAGCAAGAGATTTCAGTGACAAGCACTTTTTATCATGTATTCTAGTTAAAACGATTATTTTGTCTTACGTGTGGCACTTTTCTTGTCTGTTTAGGATATAAAGTACACACACAGCAGGACACTGGAGGGCCACTGAGCGCAACGCCGTCTGTCTCTGTCCCTGACAACAAAGGGATCTGAAGAGCCTTTATCTTTGTGACTGCCTCTGACAGTCATGATCTCTGGGGAGAGAAGTTAGCCCAACGTATGAGTTATGACAACCGACAGGTCTATGAGGCCGTCATCATCATAAAAATAAGGGCCACACCATTGAAACAATCTTATTAAACTTAAAGGGCTCATCAGCACTTTTTACAGAAAAGTTTACACACTTAGATAAGTATAGTTTTAAAACAAGCTTAGCAAAGCAGATATGAATGTAAGAAATAGATCACAGGATTAAAAAAATGAAAAAGAAACAGAGAAAAGAAATACCCAGAAATAATTTCAGGAGGAAGTGGGATATAACCATTGCATCAGGGATGCTATGACTCCTTGATGATAGTAATAAAATTAAAAATGTTCTGTAGAACTTAATAGGAAAGATGATAAAATATTAGGAATCTAAGAGAACACTGTTGAGTAGATAATAGAAGTTGAAGACTTGAAAGACCATTTTAATTACAGTTGTGCCAATGAATTAGTACAATAATCAGACAAATTAAAATACTTGCTAGAAAAAAAAACACTCCAATTTATACTGAAAAAGAACCGAGGAAAGGAATAGTTTCATAGCCATTAAAGGAAATGAATTAGAAGTTAAAAATACTTCCACCAGGGAGACACTAGGCCTACATATTTCCATGAGTAATCTTTATCATCCTAGGAACAGAATGTTCTAGTCATTGCTGAATTTTCCCAGCACATAGAGGAGGGAACACTTCCCAACACATTTTGTAAGGATGGTGTAATTTTGACATCAAAGCTATATGTAGTTAGTACAAGAAAGATATATTGAAAGTTAACTTTGTTCTTGAATATGTGTAGAAAACATCTAAACAGAGTATTGACCAGATATAATAATAAAAACAGTAATGGTGAACAAGTTGGTTTATTTCAAGGAAGCATTGTTTAGTTCAACACTTAAACTCTGTTGTTACAGTTTATATGTGAGAGGAAACATAAGTAAATAGACAGCAAACGTTCCTACAACTTGGCATCTGTCGCTATTAAAGTGATTGACAGCATTGAGAGGGAATGGGACTTTCCAGTGTATCAGGTATATCAGAAATATTACACTGTAGGGGAAAGATTAAACTTTTCAAATGTTGTCTGAACTCAGAACACACAAAAGTGATCATCACCCAGCATCATGCATGTTTTCTACACAGAGAAATAAGAAAAAAGTAATTACAAACTAGAAAGTAGAACCATAGAATTGCCTTTACTTGATGATTTCTTATAGTGAACACATAAAATTACTTATCTATGAATACCCAATATTATTGTAAAATCTTAGAAGACTTGATGAGTTAAAAAAAATCATGACATAAGAGTCAAAAGCAGATCAAAACTACCATAAAAACTCTGGGAAAATATGAATGTGAAATATAGAGACATAATTGTAACCCCAACGCATCAACTCTTGTCTTTAAAAATGCTGATGTATTAAAAATATTAAAAAACAAAATCATTGAGGAGAGGGCACATTCTCATGCTGAGGACTCCAGCATAATTAAGATGATGCTTTTACAGGAAAATGCAAATTAACAGACACGAGAGAGAAAAGCAAATACATCCAGACACAGACCAGTGATGACAAAACAAAACTAATATCAGTAATGCGTTTCAATAGATCCCTGCCTCACAATACACACAAAATAAATCCCATCTGGCTTAAGATATCACTATGGAATCTAATCCTTCAGATGAAGGTATGTAAAATAAGACTTTGAAACCTTTGAATATAGCACAATGTACAGTTATAGATATAGTGTAGTGCTTGCTAGCATATATAAGACTCTAAGTTGGATCCTCAGTTGGGAGAAGGGAAAAAGAAAAAAGGGAAGAGAGTCAGAGAGAGAAAGGGAAGAGAAAGAGGAAAGTACACACTTTAAGAGGAGCCACAGAGGTGAAATCACCAAGTGATGGAAAATTTTATTATTTTCCTTACAAGTCCATAATTAATATTTTTGTCTAACTTATGTGCTTAGAACACACATACGATATTGGGTTGTAAGTACCCTTGTCTGTTCTGAGTTCAGAGGAAATTTAAACTTTAGCCCCACTTAAAAAAATAAAAATAAAATGTATTTGCACCTGATCAGGAGAGTGACAAGTGGAGCGTCCTTATTCCATGGATCACAAGTCTTGAGCCTCCTAGGCCATTCATGTGAATAGTGTGGCCATATAGCTACCCACAGGCAACTTTAGCTGTAGACTTTCAACAGATGCTTCCTGGGTGGGAAGCCCTACTGGGGCTAGGGAACAGTTCTGGCATGATGTTGAACAAAGAAGCCCTTTCTCTCTAAGATTCCACCATTTCCCTGCCATCTCAGCCCGAAGCCTTTGATCTACCCAACAGAAGTCTGGTGACACTATTGGCTTAGAAATACAAAGGCCTTGGTCCTCCTAACTGACAGCATTCTCAGCTTTCAGAGTAAATCCAGATTCCAGAATGACTAACAAGGTTTGCATGTAGCTTAAGATATGCACACTCTCTCCCTCATTGATACTGCTTCTCTTGGGAGAGCCCTCCCTCCCACACCACAGCGTCTTCCAGGTGATCTCCCCTGAGGCTTTCTGTGTGACTGAAAGCAGTGTCTCTGCTTTATCCTTGAGTTGTAAAGATATAGTCTCTGACAGATCATGCTCTCTGTCTCTCTGTCTCTGTCTCTCTGTCTCTCTATCTCTCTGTCTCTGTCTGTCTGTCTGTCTGTCTGTCTGTCTGTGTGTGTGTGCATGCATGTGTGTGAAATATATGTACATATCCATGTGTCAAATCTGAGCCTGTGCACAATGATCTCACTATGCAGCAGGCATAAATACTCATTGCCTTTCACAGGGGAAAATTAGGAGAGGGCCTTGGCTTGGTGCTGGGACTGCAGGTGCATCTGTGAAGATACGAATGTGTTTGCCATGCAGGGTGGTGTCCATAGAAGTCACCAAGGCCCAGGCACTGACATTCTGTCTGCTGCAGTCCGATTTGTGTTTATCTAGACTTGGAAGCTCCATCTTCTGAGGAGCCCAGGGCCAGGCTGACTCAGGGAAGTGGATCCAAGCTGCCAGAACCCCCAGGAGACTAGATTCTATAACCAGAATGGGGTCATCTTGGTGAGTACAAAGGCAAAAAAAGTATATCCACCCCCACTGCCATGTCTTCCTACCATGACCAACTGTACCCCAAACCCTGAGCCAAAATGAGTCCTTTCCTCCTTAAGCTTCTTCTTGTCAGTTATTTGGTTATAGCAAAGGGAAAAGTAATTGGCCCACTTCTCTAGTGTGGTGCAGGGAGCTTCCTGGTGCAATTTTCGAGACAGTTTGCCCAGAGATGCACAGTGGCCCACAGGCCCTTTGGAAGGCAAGGATCAGCTCGGTAGTGACCACCCTTTGTCCTTCACTTCCTCGGTGTTTGCTTCCTAAGTCAGTATTCTGTAGAGCCCAGAGGAAGCAGGCTCCATGTTGTAGTTTTCTCCTGGTGCAATAAAACACCATGACCAAGGCACCTTGTAGAAGATTTTATTTGGGCTCACAGTTCTAGAGGGGTGAGAGTCCATCGTGGTGGTGAAACATGGCAGCAAGAGGTGAGCCTGAGGGCTTAGGTCTCATACCTCGAATTGGAAAAAGGTCAGAGAGAGCACTCTAGCAGGGCTCTAAGGCTTTGAACCTTAGGGACAGTCTCCAGTGACATACTTGCTCCAGCAGTACTCTACCATCTAAACCTCCCTAAACAGTGCTACAATCCAGGAGCCCAGTGTTCAAACGCTCAATACAAAGGGAGACACTTTTTCGAATCATTGCTCCTTGTTCCCTTTGTGTCACGAGTGTCTGATACAATGCAGCACCCAATCAGTGCTCAGCTCGCTCACTAACCTATACACTGCGACAGTGGGGCTAAGTGAGGGTCTGAAGGTTTCCTGTGGTCATAGCTGCTACTCGCAGGGCAGGACTCTACTTCCGCATGGCCTTACTGCCCTGACAAGAACACGTTGGAGGATGAAAGAAGAAAAGATGCTGGGCGAGGAGGAGATGAAGAGAAGGAATCTAAAAGTAAAACTGCCTCTTGCCTCCAATCTGTTCTGATTGTCTTGTTTGCTGAGTTTTGCTTTGGGCCAAAACCCTGCCAGTCTAGCAACAGAGAAAGCAGAACCAAATTGCTGTCGGTAGCGGCGGGAGCCAGAAGATCTCTGACACAACGAAGGGAGGATTATTTTTAATCTGGACAAATGTCAAAAGCTTTAGCAGCTTAATGCCAAACCTCCAACCTCGTGTGAACCTTTAATTAGCTGAGAGGCTGGGGACTCTTTCTTGGGGGCTGGGTCATCACCATTAGTGAACCAGGCTCACCATCGGTGTACTGGGCTCAGTGCCTTGGTGGCAGCCACTCAGGCGTCACTGGGTGAGGAGTTGGGGAGCCAGGATAGAGAAGCTGCCCGGAGTCCTGTGTGGTCCCAGAGTGGCTGCTGCCTAAAGACTTCTGCTTCCTCTGTGCGGGGTGAGGATATAGTTTCTAAGTTGCCGCCTCCCTGCTGTAGCTGGAGAAGCAGCCATGTCACCCAGCAGCTGGCCTGTCACACACATTCAATATGTGAACACTGGATCGGCTAGTAAATAGTTCAGCTTACTTGATATCCTCTCTAGAGAGTTCCTTAGTGTCAAAGCAAGGTGTCCCCAACCCTGCTGACTCATTGGAGGATCCCAAGAGAGGCCATGTTCTAAGACCCACAGGCAGCAGAGTGTAGACGAGACAGAGACACTTGGGCTTGGTGGCTGCAGCCATGATATCTTAATACAAGTATTGGGGACATGCTTGACATGCTGAGGACACCATGTGCATCCTGTCTAGTGTTGGGTTCCTGGGCTCTGGTCTTACAGTCAACAAGTCTCTGAGGAGTTGGTGCTTGGCACTTGAGACCACTCTGATGTTCCCAGAGCCTACTGTAGCCTTTGGTTGGGTAATATCTAGATGAATTTGGTAATTTTCAATGCCTTTTGTGGAATCACCGTTTTTAGTTGAATGGAAGAATGAGCTCTTACTCAGGTGATGGTTTGGCTTGTACCTGAGACATGGTGCTGAGACCTGTCTACCTGTGTTGTCCTTACACCCTGGACTGCAAAGCAGGGACCTCTGCAAGACCATGCTCATCCTCCAAAAGCTGTATAGTCTCTCTGGTTGGCCTCTTTATTTATCTTGTGACCAGAAGGATCATTCTTGAACCTTCTTTAACCACCTCCCCTACCTGGAATGCCTTTCTGATATAAACAGAGATACAATCAAAATAACCAATACTGTTCTAGAATCTATGGCTTTGAAACAAGGTGGCCTGGCCAGAGAAGCTGCCTTTCTTTCTAGTGTCTGTAACCAGCACTCACCCACTGCTGGTCACCTGAGTTTTGGGCTTGCTGAGATTCCAGGAACCAAGGTCTTACTCCAGCGCAGCCATGGTAGCCACTGTCCAGGAAATGCCATCATCTCCCCTCCCAGTGTTTCTTTTCAATCACTCACCAAGTTCTGATTACTAGTAGACTCTCATTAGGAAAACACAGACACTGTGTGGGCAAAGATTGGAGTTTCCCGGCCAGTGACAAGTGTTGATCATGGAATAGGTCTCGAGGATAGGAATATTCAGAAGAACCATAGAAAATAGTTTATTTGAGCAGTTGGACATTTTGGTCTCCCAAACACAAACATCCTTGAGCCAAAATGTGATTACTAAAATTATTTCGTGTCACCGATGAAAAGGTGATGGCCCGTAAGACAGCATTTGTATGAGTAACGTAAACACGTGCATCTGGGGTTAGAGCTGGCACCATTGCATTTGAGTCAAAAACCATATCACCTGTGTATGCCTTTGGCCTTCGTGGTGACTTTGCTCTGAAGCCTCCATAAAGAAGTGGAGACAAAGACCTAGATACTGCCGGCTACTAAGTGGGGCTTCTCAATTTATCTGTTAGTGAATGGCTCACCTTTATTTCCCTTGGCATCTAGCTCAGTTATATTCTCACAGGGTTGCACTGCCCTTGTCCCACTCCCCAGGCTTGGGAGAAACACTAATATTTTATTGATTAAGTTGAAATGGCTTTAGAAAACCTTCCATGCACACGGTTTGCTTAAACCAATTCTATGAACTCAAGGTAAGTCATATGGAGAGAGTGATGTGTTTGCCATTCATTCACTCAATGCACTTGAATGGAGCTCAGCCAGTGACCAATGCTAACTTCCTCTGCAGAGAGAACACTGGATGCCTCCAGGCCTTTGGAATCATAACAGGTGGTTGCATTCCCTTTGGAAGCTGGGAGTGGGGAGGGAGGAATCTTTTCCTTTTTCCTTCTTATCTAAGAGAGTATCTCATGCAGTCCAGACTGGCCTTGAATTTCTGGTCCTCTTAAGTCTACCTTCTGCATGCTGGGGTTACAGGCAGCAACACCCCCATTGGGTTGATGAGGTCCCGTGGCTCAAATCTGGTGCTTCCAACAAGCAAGATCTTTACTAACTGGGCTTCATTGCCATTCTTGGTTTGTTGACCTTGGAGTGTATAAATGTGATGTGCTTTGGCCTTAGGCAGAGAAGACAAATCAGTGATCGCAGGAAAACTCATCTATTAGTGCTTGAAATATGTTTTTCACTGGGGGGGGGGGAGGGCAGAAGCTGTCTTGTCAACATGTACCCCTAAGCCTTCTGTCTCCAGAAGAGGGTGTGTTGGGTAATGCAAAATCTATGAAATCCCCAGCCATGTTCCTGGCCTCCCAGCATCCTCTGAAAGGCAGAGGCAGTAAGGGCTCCAGGGCATGGATGTGATCTGGGAGTTCATCTTAGAAAAGAATATTTTCGAAGTTTTACTCCTACTTTCCTTCCCCACGCCCTCTGCCAACATGCCTGGCCTCTTCTGTGCTCACTGGCTGCCTGCCAGTAGCATTGGCAATCCTGCCAGGCTGCCCTGCATGCTGTGTCTCCGAGGGCATTGTCTGACCACAGGCTGAGACCGGCCTCTCCCAGCCCAGCTGTCTGCTTCCCCTCACTCAAAGCACTTGTACCTTGAGGGAGAAAAGTCCAAGCCACATGTTCTGACAGCCTGTCGGCTGGGTCCCACAGAACCTTCCTTCCAGAGCTGGCCAGACTGAGCACACACTCAGCAACCAGCTTTTGGCAAGGAAGGCCTCCCTGGGGGAATCTGCCCTGTAACTCTTTGTTCAGCTGGAGTCCCAGAAGGGAGCAATAATTAAAGAAAACTTTGTAAATGTTCAAACCGAATAAAAGTGTTGTTGTTCATGGTTGCCTTTCTTCCTCATTTTGCCATCTGGAGCCACAACCTGTCCAGTTTACAAGCCCAGATCCTTGTCCTGTTTACGCCTGTCACTTGTCTGTCGAGCCTCCTCACTGGTGGGTCTCCACAGAGAAGGGATTTGCTGGTTGTTTGTGCCCCTCCCCTGCACGCTTGAGATCTTCCTCCTCATCCTGGCTGCAGGCGTACCGCTCCAGCTCCCTGCCTTCCATATGCTTTGGAGAGATTCCTGTCGCTGACGTGCATGGACACTGGCCATGTGGAATGTGTGCGTGCAGCTGCCTGGCTTCTCGATGTGGCCATAGGAACTAGGTACAGCTTATAGCCCTGGATGGAGCTTCAAATTTACAGTCTATACTGGTAAATAAACACAAATAGATAAAAATAAGGTAGTAAAAACTCTCTCATGCTCATGGACTAAGACCTTGAGTTACATGAACAAACAAACAAAAAACTCCACAAAAACAAAATACAAAACAACAACAACAACAACAAAAAAAAAACCCACAAAGTCTCAATCATGCCATCCAGTCAAGGAGAGGGCTGCGGGTCAGGGGATCAAACCACCAGCATCTCATTATGTGAATTTGTTGAGAAATAGGCTCATGTTGCAGATGCAATTCATTTGTTAAAGTCAAGATAAAAGTGTTAGAATTGTGATGGCCCTAAGCAAAGTATCTGGTATCCTTAAAACAAAGAGCTGTGCTGACGTAGGTACTCGAAGCAGGAAGGCCATGTACGCACGATGACTGTGTGAGAAGAGAGGCTGTGGTCAAGTTTGTATGATGGTCTCCCAAGCCAAGGAAAGTCTGGCGTGCCAGGAGCTGAAGAGAAAAGACAGGTGACAAGAAAAGTCAGGGTTTCTTGAAGGCCAAGGAGAGAGTAGATCCTTGTCAGCACTCGGCCTGACACATAGCTTCAAACATCCTAATAATCTTGTTTTCTCATTATTAGCATTTCAGCAGGCCCCAAACCAGGCACTGGATATCTGAAGCTATGTAATAAAGTTTTATTTATAAAGGATATATAGCACAATAGGACAATTAAAACAATATTCTTTAGTCAAAGGCATGCAAATGTGCTCTCTTTACATCTTACAATGTTATTTCCTTTCCTTTTTTCTTTCTAAAATTTATTTATTTTATATTTGAGATTATAGTAACATTATCATTTCCCCTTTCCCTTCCCTCCTTCCAAATACTCCTGGCCCTCTTTCAAATTTATGCTTCATTTTTTATTAATTGCTGTTGCACCCATATATGTATATACACACATATATATATATATATATAGTTATATGTATATATATATACACACACATATAAACAAAATACACACAACACACATATATGCATATGTATGAATATATATTGACAGTTTGGTATTGGATAAACAGTTCATGTGCTCTTCTCTGAGTAAGACTATTTCTCTCAGAATTGCTTAGCTTCCTGTAGCTCTTTGTGTACAGCTAAGGCCCCGTGGGCTTTCCCTTGTCCACTTTGGAATGTCTGTTGCTGTTCTTCTTCACCTCCCGCTGCATCAGTCATGTTGGTGGGTGTTAATGGCCGGATCTCCTGACATAATCTCACGGGAGACGCCCCCTCCCCGATCCTCTGCCTCTGACATTCTCTCCAGCCCACCTTCTGCACTGTTCCATGAGTCTTTGTACATAGCCGCAAGTCTGCATTTTGATGGGTTGTGGTTTTCTGTCATGGTCTCCCTCTGCTGCAGAGAGAAGTTTCCTTGGTAAGGGTGAGGACTGCGCTTGTCTTTGGGTATGAAGACAACTGTCATTGGGGATTATGCTGGTGTAGTAAAGTAGCAATTGTAGGGTCTCTTCCGAGATCAATGACTCACTAGACCTGTAGTTGGCTAAGTTTCCTGTACCAGGCATGATTCTCCTCTAGTTGAGTGGGTCCAATTAGAGAGTTGTTGGACCCCACCAAGATATGGATGTCATTTCTGTACCCTTAGGATTACTATGTCGTGCTGATTTTATTGGTGTGGTTTATAGGCATTCAGCTGAGTAAGGCTGTTGCTCACTACCCTCCTTTGGAAGCTGGCATAGTGCCTTCTGGAACTATGAAATCTGGTCTTCAGGGATGATTGCATTATTGTCTTTCTCATTCTTTCTTTCTATTTTCTTTCTTTCTTTCCTTCTTCTTTCCTTTCTTTTTATTTTATGTATTTATTTATATTTTTTGAGATAGTGATCACTATATTGCCCTCTCTGGCTTAGAACTAAACATGTAGACCAGGCTGGCCCTGAACACACAGAGCTCCTCCTGCCTCTTCAGTATGCTACAGTGTGCTTATTGTATTTTCCTCTTCCACTCTGGTGTGAAGACTTGAGATGAGGCAGTGTCGATGTAATGAGATGGGGAGAAGAAGTGCAGAACACAGGCCTCGTGACAGAGCATCTGGCTTCTGAGGCATCAGCCTGCAGGTACCAGGTGTCTGGCACATTGCAGTATGTACCTTTGCCTTCTTGCAGCAGATGGTGAGCCTGTTGCCACACAGTGAATGCTGCAGCGGCCACCGGCATGGAGAGTAAGTTCTGTAATATGCTGGCTTCTTTTTTAGGTTTAAAATATTTGCTATACTTTTGAAAACTGCATATACAAACCGCTTTAAAAAATATGTTGTGTCTAGTTTGACACTTCACTTCAGAGAAGGATTTGTACTTTGTACTTTTAGGTTGTGGACTTTGCCTGATTACTGGCATCAATGTGTGTCATGAAAATAATTTTTCATGACTCATTGTAAGAGCCTTAAGAGGCAGTTTAATCCTACTTCCAGTTAATTAAAGAGGTCTCATACCCCTGAGACTATTCATCATTTTTATTTGTTTGTTTTGAGACAGGATCTCTTGTCGCCCAGGCTGACCTAAAATTTCTGTGTAGCTGATGAAGAACTTCAGTTCTCATTTTCCGGGCTCCTTCTCACTTGGTGCAGACCTAGGCTACCAGACCTTTTTTTGTGTAGTGCAAAAACCAAATCCAGGGTGTCTTGAATAATGGAAAAGCATGCTTTAGTGAGTTATAGTTCCAACCCTTTTCAGTTTTATTGAAGACCCCATCTATTATAAGGTCCTGGGTCTTGGGGACAAAAGTGACCACCAGAAATGACCATTGCACTGAACTAAAAGTGTTAGGGAGGCAGTCTTGTTAGGGTCCCCATCCAAGATCTGCAGCCCTCGCCCTGAAGAAATAGGACCATTAAGTCAATGGGTCTTAAGGGAGAAAGGAGGACCCTCAGCAACAGGAGAGGAGAATGGACCAACATATAGTTTCCATGGGCCCCTCTTCCTGTTTCTAGGATCCAATCCCTGTGGTTGATCATGTTGATTCAGTCATTGAATCACTACCGTCCACTGGAAAGTGGTCTTATATTTAAGTGTGTGTGTGTGTGTGTGTGTGTGAGAGAGAGAGAGAGAGAGAGAGAGAGAGAGAGAGAGAGAGAGAGAGAGAGAGAGAGAGGCTCTATCCTGTGACCTTGTTCCTATGGCTAACATTCTGGTTAACTTAATCATCACTGTGACCAAATATCTGTGAAGAAGCAGCTTCATATAGGACTGACTCCTTTCTACTCGTAGTTTGGGGTATATCTCATCACAGTGGAGGTGCGTCATAGATAAGGGAGCCGCTCACACTTGTGGCTGCAGTAGTGTAAGAGGTTGATTGTTCGTGTTTAAGTAAATCCAGAAGCAGAGAACAGAACCCTGGCACACAGCTTAATTTCTCCCTTTCCCCTTCCTAGTCATTCTCAGAACCCATGTAATGCAATCTTCATTCATGGAGGGATTTCTTCCCTCAGTCCACCGTCTCAGGAAACCCCTTTAAAGGCATTCAGTACCTAAAGGCATGCCTTCCTGATGGCTTTTAATCTAATCAAGCTGACAATAAAAACTAGCAGGTGGCTTTAGTCCATATCTCTCCCCCGATATAAGGCAGTGGGGAAGGGTAGGTACATTCCCTCAAATGTCATGAGCTATAAATATTCCCATGAGTTCTCACTGGAAAGTACCACAACTGGGAGGTGGGGGGGGGTCACCTTGGAAAATTCCATAACCTTCAACTTGTGAAGGAAGGCATAGAAAATTATATTGTCCCTTGAACCCCTACCCGGACTAGCCGATGGACATTCTCCACTGTTGAGTGGAGAAGGAGATCTAACTTTCACACAAACTCTGGTGCCCCATATTTGAACATGTCCCTTGGACGGAGATGCCTGGTGGCACTCAGAGGAAAGATAATAGGTCACCAAGGAGAGACTTGATACCATATGAGCATATTCAGGGGGAGGAGGTCCCCCTCACACACAGACTTAGGGGAGGGGAGGGGAGTAGTAGGGGGGAAGTAGGAGGAAGGGAGGAATGGGAGGATACATGGGATGGGCTAACAACTGAGATGTAATATGTATAAATTAATAAAAATGTATTAAAAAAAAAAAAGAAAGAAAATTATATTGTCTTTGTGCTCTCCTAAACTCTACAATTCTCAAGTCTTTTTGATGTGGATGCTGTAGGTTGCTGCTGAAACAAGTGAATACAGAGGGCCTTCTGTGAATAAGGCTCTCCAGGGCACAGTTGTTCATTGAGCCTCTCATCGACTTCATTGCTTTCTGGCTGTCAGTGTGTCGGTTCTGCACTCTTACTCTCAGAAGCCCTTTCTGTGTTCTCATGTAGAGTGGCTGTAAGCAGGAGACACTTGAATTTCTATTGTGTAATTATGAATAAGATTTGGTCTCTTTTCTCAGTAGCTCAGCATTTATCCTATAGAAGTCTTCATAGGGCAACATAGAGCTTTAAGCACTGGTAGCATCTAATTTCAAAAAACAATGGTGACTGTCAATACTTTGGGCTTCCTTAACAGTGTACCAAATCCTGGACGAATTAGGCAACAACTGAAGTCCAGGATCAAAGGCCATGGTGATCAGGTTGTGATGAGGGTTTTATTCTTGACTTGCAGATGGGTATCTGTTTTCTGTATGTTTGTCTAGGTGTGTTTGTAAGAAGAGGAATTGGGGGAGGAACATGGGGATATGGAGGCACAGAAGCACTTGCCATGTTCTGTGTTAGAACCTACGTTAGTGTTAGAAACCTATGAAAACATGCTCCATGCTTCCACCTGACATGTGCAGGCTTGTCAACCCACCTGTGGAAGGTGGCCGTGGCTCTGTCTACAGATGCCTTTTAATCTTAGGCTTACCCAGCACTCATAGAGCACCTGGCTGTCTTGGTAGACAGAAGAGGCACTCAGTGTTTCACAGAAAAGACAGCAGAAGATGAGATAAGTCAGATGGCCCCTGGACTTGCCCAGCTGGTCACAGGAGGAGACTGGGTCAGACCAACCCATCTGATGCCTGTGGATATGCCAGCTCTATCCCACTGTCCTGCTTTAAGTTAAGGGACTGTCCAGAACCAGCAAAATGACAGATTGCCATGTTCTATACACACAGGCATGTTCAGTGAACATCTTTTGTTGATTGAACCGAAAAGGAGAGTGGTGGGCATTCTAAATGAAGCTGGCGTTGGATGAAGAATAGCGTGGAAGGATAATCCATGGCCCTGGAAACACACGACTGCTCTCAGGACAGCAGGAATGCACCAGGAAAGGATGAGTTTTGTGTACAAAGCTGAAAGTTTTTAGCCTTAGTCCTGCTACCACCAGAATGAAGGGGTATGGTTGATGCCTACAGACTTAGCTTGGTGGCCAGCTTGTAAGGTAAATGATGTCACCATCTATTCCTTGCACAATTGGACCATCAGAGATATGTGCAGAAGGTGATGGGCAGGGGGCAGGTAGTAGGCCTTCAAACTTGCCATTGGGGAAGACAAAAGGACAAGTTGGGGTGACAGTCGCATTATGTCAGAACAGAGAGTGAATGAGGGTTGAGGTCATGACAGATGCAAATGGAAGTTCCCCTCACCCCTGCCCCTGCCAGAATTAAAGAGTCCAGGTATTTTATTCACCCAGGAGAAGGAGTGAGGGAGAGGTCTGATCCAGGCCACCTATGCTTGTATTTCCATAAAGGTGCTTTCCTGAGGATGCATATCCTTCACTCATCTGCCTGACATGTTCTCCTCTCTCCATGGTTACGGTGGTGATGGTGCTAGTGATAACTTATTTTTGGTACCTTTTAGAAATGGCAAGTGAATATATGGACAGCACATAAGGTGCAGTGTGGTTTATGGAAAACTCCATAGTCTATTAGCTTGTGTTGGTTAGACAAAAACTGAAAGATGTGCAAGGAGGAAGGCTGGGCAGTATTTCCCGAACAGATGTAATATTGAGAGAAGATAAGGTAACAGTGCTTGAATTGTTCTGATTGGATCTAACTTTTATGTTCTGGCACTGTCCTCTCACACCACGGAGCGCTGGTGTTCAAGGATCTTTCACATAAAGAATGGGGGGCTTGCAGAGCATGCAGGTCTGCAGCTGGTAAATCCTCCACTTAAGTCTCTCTATCTTGGCAAGAAGAAGGACAGTTTCATATATTAATTGTTGTTCCTTAAAGTATGTGGTGATACTGATCTGACCAACACAGACACCATGTTTGCAAACCACGGAGGATACAAGGAGCCCTTGGCCAGTCATTTTGATCTCCTCTGCCCATGATGAAAGTAAACACCTAAATGCTGGCATATGTGTGCTTCAAATGTATCTAGTAATCCCCACTCATCATCTCTTAAAGTGTTCTCAGGAATATTTCATCTCCATAAGTTTAGTGACTGTCAAAAATTACCAAGCACTGGCAGATATGTGGGGAATTTGAACTTGTATAATTTTTAAATTAGTTATTTTTTTTATGTGTGTGTGTGTGTGCACCCATGCAACATATATACGAAGGATACAGAGAGGGCATCAGTTTGTTTGTAGCTGGAGTCACAGGCAAGTGTGAGCCACCTGATATGGGCCCAGGGAACAGAACTCAGATCTCTCAAGAAGCAGCAAGCACCTCTAGCTCCTGGATTATTTTTCAGCCCTTTATCCTGCACACTTTTAATGGAATGTAAGGTATTATACCTAGTAGGGAAAACAGTGAAACTATGCATTCAGAAACTTAGAAAAGATTACAATGCAACACAATTCGATTTAAAAAATATGTATATATGTATGTATGTATGTATGTATGTATGTATGTATGTACGTGTGTGTATGTATGTATGTATTCAGGGAATATATGTGCATATATGTATATTCATGTGTGAATTGTGTGCCTGTATCCAAAGGAGTTAGGAGGAATTGAAATTACAGTTTGAAGAGGTACTTTATAGCAGCATTGGTCAAGTAGCCAAGATCAGAAGTAATTAAGTATCCATTGACTGATAGGTGGATAAACATAGTGTGGTCCATGAGGGCCATTATTTCCTGGAAGGAAGAAGTTATAATGTTCTGATGTGACAATAAATTTTTCTTAGTGAAATAAACCAGTCTCAGATATGTACTATCCCACTCATGTGTGATACTTAGTAGAATCTGCAGAGGGTAAATGTCTCTGCAGGCTGGGAGGAAAAGGGAATAGAGAATTCTTTTTAGTGGGCATCGGACTTGAGTATTGCAAGATGGGCACATTCTGAGAGCGGGCTGTTGGACACCATGAATAGGCTTACTGTACATGCAAAACTGGTTGAGGTAGCAAGTTTTATGTGTATTTTATAAAATTGGAACTAAAAAAACAAAGATATGCAAGCTATGCCAGGAATAAGGTAATGGGAGAGTTCCACACTGGCTTCATAGAGTTCACAGTCCAGTTGGATGGGCATAAATTTAAACGCAGGAACAGTGCAAAGTGTTAATAGCTGCAAAAGATGCCAGAGATCCTGAGGACAGGCTGGGGTGGGAGGGGTGCTGGGAGGTTCCATAAAGGGAAGGACACTTCAACAATATCTTAAAGACCAAGTAAGAAATAGTCAAATAAAAGAGGCAAAGATATTTTAGGATGTCAAGTCAAAACCATATGTGCAGATTCAGGGCGCTCTTGAGAGAAAATGCACAGATTTCTGCTGGGCTAGTGTGTTGGGTAGGAGTTGAGGGACGTAAAATGTGGGGTCTGTCTTGATTTATCCAGCATCTGCTGTGCCCAACCTTAGGAGAAAAAGAAACTTGGGGACATAAGGTGACCGTTCACAGCAGACAAAGCAGCAACATGGCTGGTCTCAGTTCTTCCCCACACAAATCTTATCTCAAAAAAGGCGTAAGAAGAAATTCTGTCTCTATTCTGCAAAAAGTTTACATTTTTTTTTGTTTCCAGTAACCAATACTGATTCTTCTACTGTTGTCAAGCAATCTATCTACCAGTTCTCATCTATCTCTCCATCCTCCCTTTGCCTATCATCTAACTATTAATATCATATATACCATATATGATTCACATAGTTAAGATGCATATTTAGACACAAATATACTTACTCATTTATATTTAAGTTAGATACACCTTTATATTCAAAGAGAATACAAAAGAGATAGAGAGAGACAGAGACAGAGCTGAGGATAAAAGGGAGAGAACATTGTGGATAAAAATGAACGACCTAAAGCAAGATAGCATTGGGATTTTGGATGAGAGAAACTGGACTAGTAGTGGGTCAGGTGGCAGAGCAGGTGTGCTGATGCCAGAGATAAAGTCAGAGCTAGCAAGGTGCCCCAGGTGGCATAAACACGAAGTGAGGACAAGACTCGGAGGTGCGGCTGTGTTACAGGAGAGCTTACAAGGTGCTCACCACGTGTTTAGCAGTGAAAACTCTGAGAAGAAAGGAACACTGCACTCTGTCTTGCTCATTCTGAATGCCAGGCCTGTTGCTAAGAAAGTGGGAGCTGTTCTGTTCCGTCCTGTTCTGTTATAGTTTTTCAGTTTGTTTGTGTGATCATTTAGAAGACTCAGTAGCTGTTCCCATGTGCCTCTTGTGAACTCATTTAGTAAATATTTATGGAGAGTATGCTGTGTTATTGAGTCCAGATTTCTCTTCTCAGTACCCCTTTGTTGGGTGTATATGGAAAAGCACTCAGGGGTAATGGGGGACCTACCTAGAGTAGTTCTCAAGAGGAAAGTAATCCAAATTTCTCACGTTGGGTATGTCCAGTAAATGCAGAGATCCAAGGTGAGTTGACTTCAGCCAGACACGGATAGAGTTGGACAGAAGCAAGTGGGGTAGGGTGTCATTCTCCCTCCCTCCCCATCCACCCTCATCCCTTCAGTACAACCAGGAAGAAGTGCAATCCTGGGGCCCCTACACTGATACCTGCTCTGTTCCTAGTTCCAGGCTGCCCTGGCTCAAACTCAGCAGTCACAATCCAGCTTCAGTGTGACTCGGGAGCACTAGAGTGTTTGTGAGTGGACTTGGACCCTACCCATGGAACCCATAGCTGCATGCTGGGTAGGCAGTAGGCTTTGATTCTGACAAGTGTCTGGTGATGTTGATGGTACAGGAACCAAGACTGCGTTGGGGTGGCCAGCTGAGCTATGGGTCTAGAAGAGGCACAGCAGCAAAAGATCAAGCAGGAGAGCTCCCTCAGCACACAGAGCCTGTTAAAGGAACAGCTGCCAAGCTTTACTTCTGCTTCTTGCCCTGCTCTGAATGTGACTCTCTCATCCTGGATTAGTGTGTCCATTTCTGCACCAAGCCCCACGCATCCTTTGAGAGCCAACTCAAATGGCACCTTCTGCTAGAAACTTGCACCATTCCGCATCCCCTTCATGTGGAGCTGCATCCATCTCACACCTCCTCTCGTTGATCTCAGCGTTGGCTTTTTCCACAGCCTTCCTATTATGGTCATCAGTTTGCAGAGACCTCGCCTGAGCTATCTGTGCATGCCTGCACAGAGGCTCTCTAGAGTCTTGCACAGACTAAGCCTTGAATGAAAAATTGAACTCTTTATAAGCATTGCACTGCGTGTTTTCACATGTTATGCACTAATAGCCTCATGTGGCAATTCAAGTAGGAATATTTCCCCAGTCATTTTAGAGAAGATATGAGGGGACATCCACAAAGAAAATAAATGGCATTTGGGTACCTAACCTGCACAGTCATGAGTTTGCTTTGGAAAATAAAACCAAAACAGTCACACACACACACACACACACACACACACACACACACACACACACACGCACACACGCATGCACACTACACACATGAGATACGTAATTTAATTTTAATAGGAATGATAAAGAATTGTGTGGGCAACACAATGGAGATGAGGCAGAACTTGAGGGGGGAAGTTCCTGCTCATCCACATGAACATTCAAAACTAAAAATGGTTCCATGCAAAAAGGGCCCATGTATAAATTCTGCATCCCTTTGAGAGGGAAGTTAGTTCCCACATTATGAAAGTGAGACAATGAAGTCCTTTACCCTTTGGTGATTACTTACTTAGAGCAAAAGTACCCACCCCTGAAGTGTGCAAGGCTCTGACACAGAGGATTGATGGCCCCATTTGAAGGGTAAGAGAAGATTCTCAAAGCCCAGCTTCTGGTCTCTGTGCGTTTTCTCAGCTGTGTAGCCTCAAACACTTCATCAGTCTTCCACCTGAAAATGTCTACTGTCTATTGATAAAGATAAAAGGTGGTGTATTGATAGAGACAGGATGGCTTAATTAAGATTTTAAATCAGATTGATTTTTTTAAGGATCATTTTAGAATTTCTACTTCTGAACAAACTTTCTGTTTTATGGGCATAGTTTCTTAGAAAAAGAAGGAATAGTCAACAAACCATAACACTGAAAACATTGTTTCACACCAGCTTCTTACAAACTGCCTTGCTGAGCAGATTGTATATTTCTGCTCTGTAGTGGGACACAATGCACACAGAGGTAATGATGGAAATATGAAATGAATTTCAGCAAATAACTAAGGATGCAGCTTCAAAGGCTGGTGGAGTTCTTGATACAGTAATCTCCCTCCCCCGCCCCCAAGTCATGTATATTTTATGAGCCGGAAACAACTGATTCCAATAAGTCTTTGGGCTATGGAAGCAGCCAGAGTTGGATGAAATGTAGCATAGCGTAATGGATGAAGCAGTCATTCAGATGGAGCTTGCAGCTCATCCGTCAATAAATCCGTGCTGTGTTGAAGCCAGTGGAGTATGGGAGATAGTCAAGCAGAAGACAGTGTTTGTTCAGTGCACTGAGAAAACCCATTTTTCATCAGATTACCAAATGTTCCTGAGAAGTTATCACTAATTTATCATGTAACAAAACAAAACAAAACAAAACACCACTGGTGTGACATAAGCATACAAAACTGGCCGATATTCCATTCCCTTCTTTTGAACCTTGGAAAGCCAATAAATGAAGATTAGGATGAGAATGTCAACTGGGTGGGGTCTGCTTGAACACAGTGGAGATGGAAAGAGTGGCATCAGCGTTGGCCTGGGTTGGAAGACGTAGAAAGGCCTGGGTTCCACTTCCAGGCCCTTGGGACTCAGTTGGGTCACTGTCTAAAGCAGGAGCAGATTAAAAGAACTTGAGTGTGAACTTGAGTGTCTCTTACAAAGTTGGAACTCTTCACTAAACCAGCAGTCTCTTCATCTTCAGCTTATGCCTCACAAGGTATGTATTCCCAAGACAACTTATATTCATCTTCTCTCCACAGCTCAGAACCCCCACAAGGACTCCGTGGAAGCAGGGACTCAGAAGAATGACATCTCAGAGTTTCTTTCCATGTGCAAATTGGGGAATCCTGTAGAAGACTGGCTATATTTGTTTTTCATGGCTATATCATAAATTTCCACAAACTTGATAATCATCCTTTATGATTCCATGGTTTCTGTGGGTTGGGAATTCAGATGAAGCTGCCTGAGACCTCAGCTCATACATAGTACTACTAAGTTGTGCTCAAGATGTCAACCACCCTCAGCTCAGAAGGTAGAGCGCTTGAAGCCCTGGGTCCAATCTGTATAAACTGGGTGTGGCAATGTACACCTATAATTCCAGTGCTGGGGAGAAGGGGACAGGAGGATCATTAATTCAAGGTCATTCTTCAGCAAGCTCAAGGTCAGCCTGAGCTAAATAAGACCCTGTATAAACAAACAAAGAAACAAGGTGTCAGACAAGATGTCTGTTCTTTTTTTGGTTGGTTGGTTTTTGTTTTAGTTTTTTGTGTGTTTGTTTGCTTGCTTGCTTGCTTGTTTTTTCAAGACATGGTTTCTTTGTGTAGCCTTGGCTGTCCTAGACTCACTTTGTAGACCAGGCTGGCCTCAAATTCACAAATATCTGCCTGTCTCTGGCCCCCTGAGTGCTGGGATTACAGTCATACACCACCACCACATCTGGCTAGGATGTCTGGTCTTTAGAAAGGCTCAGTGGACAAAGATCTGCCCTCACTTCATGGGCTGAGCACAGAATTCAGAGGCATGTGATTGTGGGTGGCTATGGTCACTTCTTTTTTCTCAGCTAGCAAGAAATCTTCTGGAAGAGCAACAAGCATTCTTAACCACTGAATCATCTCCCCAGGTCCTCTGCACCTATTTTAAACAGAGCATATTCAAGTAGCATATAATTGCTTAATGTGGCAGAACTAGTATCACTAGAGAAAACAAGTGCAAATCCGCAGGTTGTATGAAAAAACTCCCAGAATACTGTCATTGTCAATTAGTTGTACAAAAGAACCAGCTGCCCAAAGATGTTGCACATACTGACCAGTGTACATCCCCTTTCTCACGTTACATTCAGTTCTGGCCTACTCAGCATTTCTTATGTAGAGGAGGCTCTAAGGAGATGCAAGAGTAGGGATGGCACAGGCTCTAAGGCATCTAATCCCTGCCCTGGATTCCAGGCTGTGAACTGTAGTCATGAGTGGTGAGGTGAGGCAAGCTGAGTGCAGAGCATACAGGGAAGGCACCAACCCCTCCAAGAGAGAAGAGAGTGACTGATTTGAAGATGCAAATGCAACAAGAGAAATGGAACATTCAAAGCATGAAGAATAGACATTCAAATAAGTACAGCTTGAAGATGTGAAAGCCTTTAAACAAGTTTCAGTGAAGTTGCTGAGCAATGCAAAAATTCAAACAGTTTGGTATGGCTGGTGCAGAAGAGGGCCCAAGAAGGTGAGGGCTAGAATAAGAGACTAGACAGAAATAAAGCCTATCTACTATGAGTAAGTAAAAGGCATGAGACCCTTGTATGACCATAGGTACTCACTGAATACTTCACTCACTTTATATTTAAAAACTTCACTCCACCTGTGGTTGTCATAGGCAAAAGTCTGGTACTAATATTCTCCTAAATGGACATAGAAATAAACTGCCCCTAATGTCTTTGCCCTTACACCCATAGATACGATCATCTTCCCTCCCTCACAGACAATCTTGCAGTACTTGGGATGGTAACTCCTATAGAAAGCCTTGATTGGCCAGCAAGCAAGAACGTGACATGGAGTATTCAGCTCTAAATGGGGCATCCAGGTCACACCTCTCCTACTTCAGGCCCAGGGATCACTGTGGAAGAGGAAGTTGATAGAGTGCAGGAGCCAGAGGTATCTGCATGGAAACAGTATTTGCTGGGCATGACATGACCTTTATACATGTATATGTATACATGACATGATGCTCATAGAAGCTGTGACTACATGTATAATACCCGGCCAAGACCAAACCAGCCAAAACACCAGCAGGCAATGGCAAAGAGTTTATGAAGCGCCACCCAAAGCAAAGGCAGTATTGGCAATTGATGACTATTGGGGGAGGAAAAGTCAGTTTTCTTCAATGCTATGGTCTCTGAGATGCTACCCACGCCCCAGTAGATGGCCTCATACCCATGTACACATAGACAGCACTAGACGGACTCAATAGAGTTTTTAAAAAAAAAAACAGTTGAAGCTGGGGGAGAAACAGGTGGCGAGGTTTGGAGAAGGGGATTGTGGGTGGATTTGATAAAAGCATACTATGTGCATGTATGAAATTCTCAAATGACAAAAATATTTTTAACTCACTTCAAATTTCATGGGAAGAAAATAAGGTAAGAGTGTGAGTGGTGGAGACTGAGTTGCAATTACGAGTCAAAAACCTCCAGCCTTAACTGAAGCTGGAACATTGGAGGTGGCTGGTTGGGTGACTGTTTGCGAAGCAGAATCCCTGAAGGTTTAGTTGTTAAGCTGATGTGTGTGAAGTTACACCAAGGGACATTAATGGGGAAGGCGAGCCCATAGTCCTGACTTGAATCTGGTGAGCTGTTGGCATTCTCAAGGTGCTGAAGTAACACAGAAAAAGTTAGACATGGTAGGACAAGAGTGGAGAATCTTTGCGATTAGGGTATCAGTCGGGCCCATGTGGAGGTAGTTGGTTGTGAAGGTCTAAAACTTTGAGGAGAATTTTTAGGCAAAGCAAAATTTTGGAGTCACCAATGTATAAGTGGGAAGTTAAGCATAGGAGTAGGTTAGATTGCCCAAGAATTATGCATAGAGAAGGGCAGAACAGAGTCTGAGAGAGCATGGACATTTAAAGAGCACTCAAGAAGCAAGAAACTAAAACACAGGAGTAATGGTCCTGAGTGTAGCAGTGAAGTGATGGAATGGAAATTTCCATCAACCAAACATTCTTAAAAGGTTTTTGAGGTTGTCAAATTTCTTTAAGGTGTCAAGTTGATGTTTCTTCCACACTGAAAGGTGCCAGTGGTCTCCAGCCATACTTAGCATGAGAATTGGTTCCTCCTTTGGAGCTGAGCTGTCACACAGATCCATAATCCATGCTTCTGCAGCCTGTTTCTTAAAGCATGCATGTTCTTTCTGTCCTTACCAATACCCTCAACTAAACTGCATGACCTTGCCAACCCTTCTGCATATTTTGTGTCTCAGCCCAAGTATCCTTCCTTCATGAAAATCCTTCCAGAAATATTCAGAGTTGCTCTGAGGCTGTCCTGTGTGCTATGGTGGACTTTACAAGGCAGGAACATGCTAGATGCCTCTTATAGAAGCAGTCATGGCAAATAAGGCAGTGAAAGTCAAATAGTCAGTTTGGAACCTGGAGTAATAAGGATCAAAGGGGTACAGTCATAGACTAAAGTACTGTATCAGCTTGGGCTGTTTGGTTGCCACTGAGAAATATCAAAGCTGGATAATGTGTATCTTACAGTTTCTATGGTAATTCCCGCCCACAGTTACTAAATGTTGTTGTATAGATCTTTCCTGCAAAGACACAAAGACACACCTACTTACCCCAATAGGTTACCAACAGCAAATCAAGATACATCAAAGTCCAACTTGGCAAATCATGCACGATGCAAAGCAGAAATTGAAGAATAAGTATTGGTCAGTTTGTCAAATCTGTGAACATGTTGGAGGAGTGGGAAATGAAAGTTGCATCCAAAGAAGAAAGTGGGTTTACAGAGGGGGAAAAATCAAGAAGTTACATAGTGCTGTTAAAAAGGGTAGGATACATGCTAGTTGTCTTTGGGGGTGTCTCTTTGTTTTGTTTTGTTTTCAATACTTAAAAATAATTGCTTTGCAGTATTTGATCTTTGGGTCCAATATTGACCTTGACGGAAGGTCATAGTGTTCAGAAGGAAGTTTATTGATTTTCCAGAGAAAGGTGATGTCTTATTTTTATTTCACAAAGTTTAGAGTCAAGGCTACTGGTTCCAAATTCTATGATTTCAGAGAAAGAACATGAAGTATAGAAAGCATGTGTCTTGAAAAGAAATGAGTCCAAAAGGTTATATGAAGAGCAAGTATTTTATTCCTTGATGTGTAAATTTATCATTGTAGACTATGCTACCAAGCTTAATGTTTACATTCTTTATTTTAGATTCATTTCTATTATTTTAAAAGTATGTGCATACATGTCTCTGTGTGTACAAGTGCAGATACCCATAGAGGCCAGAAGACGGCATCAGATACCCCTGGACCTGGAGATATAAGTAGTTGTAAGCCACCAGACATGGGTACCGGGAATGGAACTTGGGTCTTCTGCAAGAGCAGTACACACTTGTCATCACTAAGCCATCTCTCCAGTCCTTGCATTCACATTCTTACCTAGTGAGCAGTGGGCAAACTCGAATCGGAATCTCTGACGTGTTTTCTGGAGAAAGGCCCTGAACTAGAACTGCTGGCACACAGGGCTGTATTTTGGCTTGGGAGTTCTGACGTCCCCATGAACTAGGTGTGTGTTTTTAGTTTCTTTGACTGGGAAACATTTAGAATAGACAAAATCCAAGAGATCTGTTGACTTTAAATGGCATTACCCAGTAGTAAATATATCAGTTTACTCTACCTTCTTACATACTGTTCATTTTAATGCAAATTACTCAAGTCACATATCTTAGGCCCATAATATACACCACTTATTAAATAGTCATCAATTTCAGGCAACATTATTTCCTGCTTTCAGAAAACTAGATGGCCAAGTGACGTATTCAAGGTGAGTGGATTTGAACTGAGTTTTAAAACAAATACTTAAGATACAGAAAAATAAATTTAGAGACTAAATTGTATACTGTTCAATACTTGTCTTTGATCCAGTAAGGAAATGTCAATGTTTGCGTTGAGTACTATATTGTTTGTTTGAGAAGTGCCTTGCCCTAGCTTGGAGAAACTTTATTAATGAACATTATAGGTTAAGAATTTCCAGGATTATTTCTGTTGTGATTGCTAGTCTGTCATTTTCTTGAAATGGTTTCTCTTTGTGTTGACACATTTTTCCAGCAACCATGCTCAAGCATTTAAGACATTCTCCCGTTCCTAAGAGTAATGTACAAAACAGTACACAGCTGTTTGTAGTAAAGAGAGAAACATTTGCTTTGAATTTTTGGTCCCATATCCCAGTGACAACTTTTTTATTATATTAAAAGTTGTGTCGGATATGTAATCACACATTTAACCTGCCTTCTTGTGGTATGTAGGATCATGACTCACCTTACAGGGAAAATCAAAGAAGCCACCCTTTGTATCTCCTAGATAGAGATGCTCTGCAGGAGGCTAGGCCATTCCTTTCAGAGTAGAAAATACCTCAAGGCTGTGCCTTCAGGGTCACAGATCACAGACAGGAGGGCCAGATGGCTGCTCTATCATCTCGATTATGGCAGGGTGGAAAGTGGGGGGCCTTGAGTGGGAATGGGCCTTACTTCACCATCTGCTGTGTTCCATACCAGTACAGGGAGGATGGTGTGCATGTCTGGGAGTCCACACAACTACAATAACTGCGTGGTGTGCTCCATGTCAACACAAGGAGGACCACATGGGGATCTGTGGGTCCATGTGGCTGCGATAACTGCACCTGGGAGCACTAGCTGTTGACAAGGAACTGTTAGCTGGCTTCAGCTTATATTCTGCTAATATGTTGATTATAATAATACTTCCCTTTTTTCTTTAAGGTCCCTAAACTCTTTCCACAGGAATTCCAAAGCTGACTCTTTACTTCCTATTCCTTGAAATTAGCATGGGTGGGAGGAGCAGTTACAAAATTCATAAAATCTCACAGAACATGAAAAATGAATAAAGCAAAATATTCTGTCATTTCTTTCCAAAAGAAGCACACCTGTGTCGAGAAATGAAGTCTAACTTCCTGGACAAGGACAAAAAAGCATGCTCCCCAGTCCCCAGAGGCAAATGCCATGCAGACTTCACAGCCCTGGGTTACATAACATCCGTGTCCCCTATCTGTCCTTGCTGAAAGATTTTCCACACTACACAGTAGCCAGCACTCATGTTTAAAACAGTGCAGGGAAGACAGAGCAAACTGGGTTGCATGGGGAATTGTCCTTCTAGATTTCACACTGCAGGACTCAAAGTCAAATTTTCTCATTCATAGGCATCTATGCAACTGTATCTGAACCATTAACCTGCTCCTATCTGGTGGAGACACAGAATCCTGGTGACTTTAAAAACACACACACACACACACACACACACACACACACAGTTTTGTGTACACTATGAAATAGAATGAATGTAGTCTTTGTGTTTACACTTTCCCATCGAGGCTCCTGATAACTTGAGATTGTCCCCCTGGTGCCAGTCCTCCAACATCCAGGGGACAATTATATGGACCTCAGACTCCCACAATGCACTTCTTTGCACTTTCCCACACTGAAGCTCATCTGCCGCTTCCACCCACAACCCGCCTTGAGCAATCTTTCCGCTGCCATCTACTCATCAGCCTGATGTCTTCTGTTCCATGACATTTTTAGCATTGTCTGCAAACTTGGGAAGGGACGCAGCACACTCCTCTACCAGATTAATAACTAAAGCAAGAAGGAAGACTCATCTTGACAACAGCTCTGCACACTACTCATTTACATGGAAGCATCCTTAAAGGAACTTGTTTTTATTGTCTCTGGTGGATTATTTTAGCAGTATTATGATAATTGGGAATTGAGTAATTTTAGAGTTTCGTGTTTGTTAAAATACTTTCAAAGGTACAATAAAATCATAGAGTTATCATTTACTGGGGATGTAGGAACTTCTGAGATGAACAAATGGTCCTTACCAAAATGTTTCAAGATTTGTAAAGACACGCGAGAGAAGAGGAGGCAGACAAGGATACTGAGTGCCAATCCTGTATCTCTCAGGGAGATGAAGGAGAGGAAGATGGAGAGGGAAGGAGTGAAGACAGACCAGAAGAGTGTGAGTGACAGGGATGTTATCCTTGGACATCATTCTCTCTACCATGTCACGTGCCTTCTGCTCTTCCCTTGGGGACATGAGTGTTCCTAAGACCCACAGGGTATCAGCTGCCCAGGAACATATGTGATCCTTCCTCTATCTGTCACCATTTGTTCTGCTCCAGGAAACCCTGTGGCAAATGCGTGTCCTTCCATGACTTTCATCAACTACCTAGTTAAGGAGACTGAGATTGTGAGAACAAAATCAGTGTTGCATCTGGAGTCATGGGCCTCCTGAAGAGAGCTGGCCAAGGCCAGGTGCATGTGGCCAGCTGAGTGATGGGCATCCCACAGACCTGGGGCTCACCTCTGGAGATAACAGCATCCTACTGTAGTCTGTGTTCTATTGATGGAGCCACTTACAAATAATGAAGCCTTTTACAAGTCAGGAAGGATAGAAAGTGTGGGGAGATGGCTCGTTCACTAGAGCGTTTGGTTGTGAAGCATGAAGATCTGAGTTCAGATGAGCCAAACACATCCCCAATCACCCTGAAGCCCACAGATGAATACGCTGCTGTGGCTCCACAAGTCCCTCTCTTATTGAGGTGTCTGGGGGTGCATTTGTATACAGTTAGTAGTTCATAAAAGCCCAAGGATGTTCTCTCAATATGATCCTGTATACAAAGGCCTTTTGGGTGCTCAGTGTATTTCCAGCTTGGTACTCCAAAGACAGGCTCATCAGTGCTCTGTGTCAGTGCCACAGCTCATTAATTTTCAGAACAGCTTGAGAGAAACTGCAGTAGGCCAGCACAGGTTTACCGTACTTCCTAGTTCATAAGATGACACCAAAGCCTTGACCATGCTTAATCTGAGCAATAGCTTCTAAGATCTTTGAGGGAAATGGTGAGATCAGTGTTTAATTAATATAAAAGTGAGTCTCGGGTCCCTGGTGCCTTCTCCAAGGTCAATGTCATTTGTTCTTGCTACATAGTGTGTGAGATGATCATTCACAGTTTCTATCAAAGTTTTAAGTTGTCCATAGTCTGGATGACTCATCAGAATTAGAGAGAGCACTGCGAGTCCAGGAGCTCCTCTGTAGGGTCTCTCTGGACACTGGGAGTGTGTGAGACAATGACGCAGGTGTTACCACCTCATGCCAGTGGAGGCTCAATAGGACAGCAACGTGTGGCTCATCTGACCCGTGACCAGCCATAATGTCATTTTGACCCTCCATAACCAAGCATATGTGTCTCTTGAGTCCTTTGTAAAGATCTGCATTAGAGAAAGTGCTTGTTCAGTGCCATGTAGTAAGTGTGTGAGTACCTATGTTCCCAGGTCCTGGGGCTCCCTGCATGTACATCGTGTGGTGATTTGGTCCATGTCTCTGCTTCTTGTCTGAACGGGGCAATGCAGCAGCCATGAGGCTCTCCTTTGCAGAGGACCAGTTTAGCCAGCTTTGTTGAGCTGGGTCTTGAGCATTCTGTTTCTTGAACATTTCTAGAGAGAAGGTGTTAGACCTGTTCAGACCCTCTGGCTTGGTGATCACTTGTTTAATATTGATCCAGGGAATTAACTTGTGGAAGTGCTGATTTTCCTGAAATACTGTTTTGTTCCGCCATTCTGCTATCAGGCCTTGAATCCTTGGCTGTCGGTTTGTGTACTTCTGAAGTGAGCCTCTTGGTGGCTAACTGACCTCTTCTACAGAGTTCCTAAGTCACAGCGTGCTCTGATTCAGTTACACACCTGCAAGAAGGCCCTTCCTGGAACTGGCCTCAAGGGGACCACTTCCTGAAATATATGTTTGTGCACCTGTGAAGGTTGCATTGCTCTTTACCAGGAGGAGCTCACTGAATTGCCCATGGACAAGGGAGCGGTGAGTGAGTGAGATGTGGGTGCCTCCCCTACCCTGAAGATGTTTGTTGTGCGTCCATAAAGAGTTAGACCTCAGGAGATAGGCACCATGGTTTGGGTGCTGGTTATGCTATCTGTGTTTTGGGTTGTTTCTGCTCGTCTCAGTTTACCCTTTCCGTGGAAAAGTTAAAGCAAGGAGCAGTGATTCTCAGAACTGTTGGGAGCGTCCACAGAGCGTGTTTGTACAAGCTGCTTTCAGTAGTGCTTGGTATATGACTAAGTATTTTTTAAACAAATAAAAATAAAAGGGCTGGTGGAGAAGACACTGCACATCACATCCCTACCATTTCACAGTTCACTGTCTGCAGACATACTGTGCATACTGACTTTAGAAGAATCA
The DNA here is from genome assembly GCF_964271855.1 of Acomys minous. Taxonomy (NCBI): domain Eukaryota; kingdom Metazoa; phylum Chordata; class Mammalia; order Rodentia; family Muridae; genus Acomys; species Acomys minous. The sequence goes on from NC_140489.1 coordinate 86,387,970, forward strand.
CCTGATGGAGCTGACTGCTTCATAGGAGCTCTCTTGGCTTGCACTTTAGGCATCCATGCATAGCAGGTCATATCCAGAGAGTGATACACAGTAGTACAGAGAGACCTGCTGCTGAGAGGGAGGGAGGGGTAAGTTTGGGAAGGGGAAGGTTCTTCTTTCCATGGTGGGTGGGCAAGTGGGATACTTACTTCCTGCTCAGTGACAGACTCTCTTTTGTCATTTCTGTTCTCCAACTTGAAGTCCAAGGGGAAGTGTTTCCTCTAAACTCAAAGTTGGCTGAAGATGATGCCAACGTACCCAAAGGCTGCATGTCTGCAAATAGCTGTCTGTTCTATTCTTGAAAACTGACATATGTCCACATTCTAGATGGGGTGCTTGAGGATCAGATTAGAAGTAACAGAACCCAGATTGTGACTCAAGATAAACTGAGCCAGGAGGCAAGTGATGATCGGTCCCCACGCACAGTGGTCACATGGGACTCAGATGTCAAACTAACCTCTCTTTAGGTGAGCCTAAGCTCACACAGGTGAGCAGCCAACTCTTCCTTCTACTTCAAGCCAGCATCTTCCTGTATGAAGGTGCCACTGAGCTTGCAAGCAGTCATGGCTGTGAGAAACTCTCCACGTAGCTTTGGGCTCCTGTCTTACCCCATTCTTGATGAGACAAGGGCTCGCGTTGATTGGAAAAATGATGACTTTATTTCATTTTATTTTTAGAAAAAAAAAATCACTGAGCACTGGATGTCGGGGACAGCTGGAGTGTGTGGGACGTGGGACGCTATTTTTTTCCTGACTGCTTTGGGAACAGAGCAGATGGGTGACTACTTGATGACATCAGGGGCCATGGGTGGTGTACTCCAGTTGTTAGGCCATGTGACCAGGTTTACTATGGCCAAGACAGAGTGTTTCCTGTCTGCTCCAGGTTTCCCTTGGCCTCCAGCATCCGAGTCCCATTGCTGCATTCTTACGTTCACATCCACTTCCTTCCTTCTGAAGGAGGCAGCCATGACTTACTCTAGGGAAAGAGAATTACCTTACTCCTTTCACAGGATGTACAAAGAAACACTGAAGCACTCTAGTAAAGTGGACAGTTGGTGGGATTTCCACATGCGGTGGGGACAGCTTCCATTTTGGAAAGGTGGCAGGTCAGGTAAAGGGAGCCTCCGGAGAACTCATCCTCAGAGGGAGCCTTAAAATCCTGCTCTGAGATTAATGAGAGCCCTTAGGTCTTCCTGGGGTGGGGGGTCACTGAATGTTCCTCTGATGTCAACCTGGATATGAGACCAAAATACTACACACCACACGTCACAATTGGCCAAGAACCCCCAACCTCATCTAGTACAGGAGATTGCTTATCCTTTGCTATCTACCACTACTTCAGTCTCACCTGTTCTCTAGGTAGCCACGCTCCAGGCATAGGTTTTGTGAGTCATGGCTGATGAAGTTAGAAAGATATCACAGTGTGAATGTAGCCACCAGCATGCTGTTGAATGATGTGTCTCCAGCCCGGCTGATCCAAGCACCACTGTGGGAGACACAGTCTGACTGTCTGCTCAGTGACACCTCTCCCTCTTAGAGTACTCCCAGGATAGCTTGAGTCCGAAAGGACTGAACAGGAGGAAGGACTGTGAAGTTTTGTGTGCCTACCATTAGTTTTACGAGTCTAAGGCCGGCCTAACCTTGGACATGTTAGGATTCTCTATTAAATAGTGCACTTGGGTTCCCCAAACTCCCGACCTCCTTTTGAAAGTAGGAGTACCCTGTAGCACCTTCCTTCTGTGTGCTCTAGAAAGGCTCTCCAACAAGCTACTTTGGCTAGTCTCCTGCCTCTGAGGTGCTGGCTCTGTACATCACTTTCCTTCCTTGGTGTTCTATTGGCTGAGTCTTCCCTTAGTCCCATCAAGTCTTTACTTCTCTGTGACTTTGCCTTTGAGTAACTTACAGATCCAAGCTGGAACTCTCCTGGCAACAAGAAGAACCGGGCTTGGAACCCATGCTCCCGAACTGAGGGCTGGGACTTCCATGTGGCTGATGGTTTGGAGCCAGCACTTTCCGACTCTAGCTCTCTTGAGAGCCGTGTGATACTTTAGGGTACCTCTTCCTGTCTCTGGTCATGTAAGGCTTCCTGTGAGTCCCTGTGGGAAGGTGACTCAAAGCCAGTTTCGAGTTCTGTAGAAACTTCTTCAGCACCGAGCAGGTAATTCAGGGGTGGGTGCAGACTTGATTTTGCAAGTGCATCTGCTCTGTTTATTTTTGCCTCTCTGCAGCATTATCGGCTTCTGCTCCATATGGGTGATCCATATTGTGCCTCAGTGAAATGATACCACATTATGCTTTTATGCCTTTATCATCAAACACTACTCGTGAAAAAAATCACCAGGTTTGCCTAGGTTCATCTGTTCAATTTATTTTTCCCAAACTTTATTTTGAATAAAACACCTACGGTAAATGTGATTTATGTAAATGAATAAAACAAAACTGTTATAGAAGCTTCCTTGACATCATTTGGTCCCGTTCTGTCGGGGCGCTACTCTGCAAAATCCTCTGGCAGCGTGCATTCCATAGAATTATATTATTTCTGAAATCGCAGAGCCAAAGAGATAAAACTATAATATACTTTCAGATGCTTTAATTTAATTTTTTCTCCTCTCTCCCCAAGCTTCCCATATGGAAGAACTCCAATATTTTAAAAGGAGCGTTTACTTATGAGAATCTTCCAGCAGCATTCCAAGTGCCTGTAGCTATTCCTCTCTCTCCTACTCTCTGCATTTCTCTGGTTTTCTCACACCTCGCTCCCTGGTTTTATTTAAAGAATGGCAATCCATCTTTGCTCCCCCACCCCCACCTCTGAAACCGTTTTCCTTTATTGTTATATTTCCTTGCTTTTTACCCCTTGGGACCTGGGTAGAAGAATTTCCATTTTTGGAGCTTGTTCTAGGGGCTAGCCGCTATGCCCAGGATTTATACACGTTATCTTATTCCACATGACAGGCAGCTCTGGGACGCCTTCTTATCTCCCGTGGTCAGATGGGAAGTGAAGCCCTAGGAGGCTAAAGGGCCTGACTAGCTCAATGAGACACCACTGCACTAACTGTGGTACCCTGGACTTGCTTAGTCACGATAACGTGAGGTGGTTTGTCTCAGGGACTCAATGCTTTTGTACCTGGTGTCTGGAACAGAGGACGCTCTGTGCCTCTGACACTCCAGATGATGAGCTGCGTCTCCAACAAGTGGCGCCACATCACACAGTCGACACACTGAGTCCTGATGAAGCTACCTCTGAAGTGCTCTCAGCCTGGCCTAGCTCCTTTATCTGTACAGTAAGAACTCTCCCAGAGAGAGGTTGTGACCTCCTCAAAGCAAGACATCCTGCAACATGGAATGTGGTGTCATGAGGTCATTGAACACGATGACCAGCAGTCAATTCTTTTTGACATAACGTCCAATGGAAGGGTCCCCCCAAATCACTGGAGAAATTAAGCAGACACAAATGGTTTCCTAAATATTTACATCTGAGGATATGCAAATAAAGGTGTCTCAAACTCAGGCCTCCTGAAATACATCACTTGACGGACATAAATACAAACGTTTAAGAATAAAAAATGAATCATATTTCATTAATTTCTTATAAAGCACTGTCAGCTTGATTTGGATAACTGACTCATCCTCCTGTTTATTGGGTGATCTCTCCAGCATCAAAAGCTGTCTGTAGATGGCTACTGAGATTTCTTGAAGAGTCTTTCAAGTCTTCTTGTAATTTTCAAGCCTGAGTTCAGACTTCGGCCTCATGATTCTCTTTGTGGGTTACTTGTCAGGAGGAATGTTCTAGCAAGACTAGCTGCAGACACTGGGATCCTCTACAATGGTAGCTACCAGTCTAGTTCTCCATGTTGAGGTCTCTAGCACCAGGATGGAAAGTAGTGAGCAGAGTACCATCCTCACTGCAAGCCAGCAGGACACCCCAGGGAGGAGAACTGACGCTGGACTGGTATTTCTCATGCCATGTCATGATGTGAAACTGCCTCAGTCTAGGGGTAGTCTAGAGCCCACTTAGTCTCAGTATGTGCTACTTTCAGTGGATGCAACTTCATAGGGGTTGGTTGCTTCCCCAAAAGAGACCATGTCCATATTTTAGGAATGACAGTGCCATCTCAGCCTTTCTCACAGTACCATCTCAGCCTTGGTGCCAGGGAACTGGTTTTTAATTATGGAAACAAGGATCTTGTTACATTCTGGTTTCCCTATCTGTTTACATTCCATTGTTCTAAACAGAAAGGAAATATATTTGCTATAATAATTGTAATCTTCCTCCAGAATTAATATTTAGCAACAGCAGTGCAGGGTACAAGAAGGAGTCAGTCACTGTCTGGACAGGGTGGTGGGGACTTTCAAGTTCTGGGTTCATAGAAGGGTTACAAGATGTAGTTTGGGGCAGTGGTGGCCAGAAAGAGACAGACAGAGAAATCCAAGTCTAGGGCAACAGTTGAACAGCAGCGCTGCTGCTGCTGTGGCTTGCAGAAGAAGCTCCTCATGGATACCTTTAACAGTCTAAGGGGAAAGGTGTCCGCGCTACCAGTCCATGAAGCAGAAGGTCAGAGAGCCAAGGCTTGCTTAGCTCTGGATTCCAGGGTGTTCTGTAGCCCTTACAACCATCACTGTTCTCTGCCCTTCTTCCTCAATCACCCCTTTAATTTGTGCCCGCTCTGTCAATCCAATACAGACAGTCTCTCATTGAGACTCTGTTCCCTCATTGAGACTCTTCTCAGGTGATTCTAGGTTGTAATGACAACCAGAGCTAACAACAAACAACCTGCTTTTCAAGACTTTTTCCAGAGCAACTAGGCAGAGGCATTGTGGAGCCTGTGGAGCCTGTGAACAACAGCCCAGTTCAGGCAGCCCTGGTTGCTAGTGAGCAAGTCTTTCTGATACCTCACCCCACTACGGCAAGAGATGAACAACACATTCAAATGCCAGATTCTGATTGGCCTTTCACTTCTTCTGTTGGTTAAAAAAAAATCACTCTTCTTAGACTTTGATATGGGAAAAAGGCCTGTCTTCTTCCAGTCACATGTAAGTCAGTAAGTAAGAAGACCAACTTTCAGCTGCCAGCTTCAAACCTGTTAGTGGTAGCTAGAATTAAAAGAAACAAACAAAAAACCAAGGAAGACTCTGGAAAAATTTCTAAATCTCTAACCACATTTTAAAAAATAATTGAATATGTTTGTGTATAGCATGTCATGTTTTCCCTCTTTGATAATTACCTACATTAATGCAAAGCAGAATGTTAATAAACACACCAGCATGGTGTGCACTGTAGCCTTGAAAGTACGTTGCTTCCATCAGCTGTTGTCATATTCCTGAATTCATGGCACTCCCCTATGCTAATGAAGCACAAAAGGTCTCAGGGTTCCAACCAAGCAAGAGTCCTAGAGCTCAGGAACCAGCCTGGTGCGCATGCATGAATTCTCGGGTTCAATCCCATGAGTGTAGCCCTGTCGATGTCTGTATTCTGTCCTTGACAGCAGTTTTGTCACCACGTGTAAGGGTCCGTACTTTCTCCTACTTACTTACTGTCTTGTGTCCATAAACTGTAGCTGTTATCCATTTCTGCCTGCTGTGTTCTACTTGAAATAGAAAAGGAAATTTTTCAGAACAGATTTAGGGTTTCAGAAAATGTGAAGGCGCAGAGCTCTCACATCTCCTAAGCCCAGGGAGTCTCCCACCACAGCAGTGAATTTGTTGCAGCTGATAAACCTATATTGACAAATCATTGGCCCCAGCTGCAGCTATTCACTCTGTTGCTTTTAGCAAATAGATAATGTGATGGTTTGAATTAGAATGGTCCTCATAGCATCATGTGTTTGAACACTTGGTCTCAGTTGGTGGAACTGTTTGAGAAGGATTAGCAGTTGTAGCCCTTTGAGGAAAGATATATCACTGGGCATGGGGCTTTGAGGCTCCAACAGCCCAGCGCATTTCTAGTTAACTCTCTCTGCCTTGTGCTTGAAGATACAAACGTGTCTTCTGCTCTGCCATCATAGACTCTAACTCTCAGAGATTGTGAGCCCCAAGGTAAATGCTTTCTTATATGTTACCTTGGCTACGGTGTTTTATCATAGCAATAGAAAAGTAACTAAGAGATAATGTCAAGTATACACCATCGTAACGCTACATGGCAGAGTTGGACATCCCTGAAAACCTTCTGTGCTCTGGCTTCTTCTCACCTATCCTTTTCTCCATCTCCAAAAATCATTCATCTTTTCACTGTCTCCACAGATTTTCCTTTCCCACAATGCCATATAGTCAGAACCCTATAATACATCGGCAGTTCAGGCCTGTGCATCTCAATTGATAACACACATTTAATTTTCCTTTGTGTCTAACACAGTTTGATAACTCATTTATTTTTAATCTAAAATAATATTCAGTATCTCTAGTACTAGTCTCCTTATTTTTTAACCAAGGATATCTGTCTGTGTCATTTCTAAGTCTGGGTGACTATAAATAAAGCTTATACAAATATTTTGTGCAAGATTTTGTGAGACCTAAATGTTCAACTTATTGGGTCAATGCCAAGAGTGAATTGTAAGATCCTACAGTTAGAGTGCTCAAAGTTTTCTAAAAAATAAAAATAAAAAAATAAAAAATCCCCAACTGTCTCTCCAGGCAATGGCACCATTTTGATTTCCCACCAGCAAGGAAGACAGTTACTGTCTTTATGCTTTCTCCAGTTTTGATTTGGGTGGCATTCTGGGCTTTGATGCACAGAGAACAGTCTCTTCCTTTTGTTCTGATTTGCATTTTTTCATGGTGTACATCTTTTCATGACTATTTAGCACTTCCATGTCTTCAGTACGTTGTTCCTTAAATACTGTGGCATGTTCTGTCATTGAGCAGTTCCTTAGTATATCATTGCATTTATGGGTTCTTGCACATTTCAGGTAGCAGTTCTTTATCAGATATTTCTTTTTCAAATATTTTGTTAGTTCGTTGAGAGTTTTATACAACATGCTTTGGTCATACTTGTCTCCTCCTCAAACTGTCCCCCAATCCACCCTCTTCTCCTATCCATCGAACTATGTATCTTTTTTTCCAAATCCTCTGAGAAAAATGTGTGCTTCCCAAATATTCTTGGGTGGGTGGTATTTTATTGGAACATGGCTGACTGAACTATATAAGTATATAGGGCCATACACTTAAAGAAAATCATCTCACCCTCCCCCAGAAGGTAACAGTTGTCAATAGCTCGATGGCTGTGGGTGGGATTGTGTGTCTAGTTCCTTTCTCCAGGCTAGTATTTGGTCAGCCTTGGGCTTGCTCAGACTTTGTTGTCACAACCAGTGTGAGCTCATATATATATATATATATATATATATATATATATATATATGTGTGTGTGTGTGTGTGTGTGTGTGTGTGTGTGTGTGTGTGTGTGTCCAGAAGGCAATGTTCCCTGTAGTCACCCACTGCCTCTGGCTCTTACATTCATTCTGCTCCCTTTTCTGCAATGATCCCAGAGCCTTGGTGCATGTGTGTGACATGTGTATATGTGATATATATATATATATATATATATATATATATATATATATATATATATAATTTTAACCTTCATGGATGAGCTTTTTCTCTGTACCTTGGCCAGTTTGGAGAGGGGAGTCTGTGTTAATATCCATTTACTGCCAATTAAATATTCTCAGATGAAGGCTGAGAGATGCATTGATCTATTGGTATAATGGTAAGTTATTAGGATTCGGTTTAATACTATGTCCACTTAGAAACATAATTACAGTGGATTCTCTCCTAGGCCTAAGTATTGTCTAGCCATAGGTTCTTGGCCCAATAATGGTGCCAGGTTGAAGTCTCACTTTGTGGAGCTAGCCCTAAATCCAGTCAGAAAGTGGTTGGTTACTCCCATGCTGTTCGTCCTACTATTGCATCAGTGGGCATGTCTTGTCAGGCCAGTCATTGTTTTAGCTCTCAGTATCCTTGTCTGTGTATGCCTCATGATTATATTTCCTCTCTGGTAGCTTTATTAAAACTCCCTCTCCCTCCATCTACCATGGTTAGGAGTTGGACATAGGGCCTCTTGCATGTCAGATAAAAACTTTACCACTGAACCGAATCCTCACCTCAGTTTTGCTTTTTATTTTGAGGCAAGCTTTCAGCAGATTTTTCAAACTACTGTTGCACTCATTCTATAGCCCGCGTAAGTCTTCAACTTGTGATCCTCCTGCCTCTGCAGTGAGAGTGTCTGTGCCACCATGGCCTGTGCCACCATGCCCAGACTACTTATTATTTTGATAGAGTTTTCATGAAGTAGAAACAACTGGCTTTAGTGAGGTCCAGTCTAATTAACTGTTTCTGTCACAGATGCTGTTCTTGCTATTATATCTAAAGTCCATCACTGTACTCAGGTCACCATGGATACCTTTGCATGATAAAGAAAGTAATCACCAAAAAGAGGAGACAACCTAAGAACAGAAAAACAAACAAACAAAAACCAGACATAAGAATAATAGCTAGAATGTGTAAAGAAATTCAGAAATTAAATAATCCCCTCAATCTCCCAATTAATCACTCAATAGGCCAATGAGCTGAGTAGACAGTTTCCAAAAATAGAAGTGCAAATTGCAAATAAACATTTGAAAAACTGTTCCACATCTGTAGCCATCAGAAACATAAAAATCAAACCTTCTTGTGTTTCTTCCCTCTGACCGGCAGAGTGACACAGAGTGGAATTCCACCCTCAAAGATCCACCTACTGTGTGGTTTCTACCACATGTCCCAAGAGGGGCAAGGTCCCGACCACAAGCAGATGCTCCACAGCTGAGTCACTGCTGGAGCAGCCTTGGGTACTTCCTGAAGCCTGGGCTCCCATGCTCACCCCTACCCCTGGCTCCAGGGCTGCTGTTCTAGCCTAGGACTGACAACAAGAGCATCACGATGCTGACAAATCACCAGCGGCACCATGGTCTCCAAAGAGCCGTGACCCATTTTTATCAACATCACCATAGACACATTCGTTCAAGCTTTGGAAGCCGAAGGGTAGCGCAGAGCTCAAAGAAAGCTTTGGAGGACATAGCTCTGGGGTAGCACCACACTTCCCACCCATGGTTAAGGACTTATTTCACTCCTGGCATCCTGAGTGTCTATCTTTTTGTTCATTCACCATCTTTCTTTGTAACTCATCCACGCCCAGTAGGGTTTCTTTACCAGACATTTCCAGTAAGAAAATTCCTTTCAAGAGAAGCATTGAAAATGGGGGCTAAAATTTCATCACAGATGATGGAAGGTCTGAATGGGACTTCACATTGTGCATAATTCAGTGCCTGATGGCATCTTAATTTCAGACTTAATGAATCTCTTTGTGTAGTGAATAGTATGACCAAAGGCGTGTGGAGCATGCCTGCGGCCGACCTCCATCCTAGTGCCTGACGTTATATGATAAATGCTTGCAAAGCCCAAGGAATGGGAATCGGGATGGAAAAAAAACAAAGATTCAACAAGTGCAGCCAATGAAGTGATGACACATTAGGCCAAGTCACTTGTCATCAACATTCGCAGAGCAGATATGGGATGTGTGTCGTCCAAGCGGCCAACTGCTACTGTGCTCAAACCCTGTGCTTTTCTTAAACCACCAAAGGATGATCCTTGAGCTTGTGCCGGATGCAGGGGAGGGAGGGGATGCTTTTTTGATCAAGTCATGTAGTCATAGGACATGCTGTGTTTCATTTCTATGTTTTAAAAAAGCCCTTTGAGATGCCACCTCACCCATCAGAATGGCTGTCATTAAGAAAACAAATGACAGCAAATGTTGCCGATGATTTATGAAAAACAGAACCCTTATTCATAAGTGGTAGGAGTGAGATATGGCGCAGCCACTATGGAAATCAGTGTGGAGAATCTTCAAAAATCTAAAATTAGAGCTGTCATATGGCCCAGCTATACCATTCCTGGACGCATACCTGAAAGTTCTAAAAAAAAAAAAATCAACACACCAGAGAGATACCAACTAATCTATATTTCTTATTGCACTATATACAATAGCCGAATTAAAGACATTGTGGTATATAAGACATAAGCGTGTGTGTGTGTGTGTGTGTGTGTGTGTGTGTGTGTGTGTGTGTTCATGTAGGTTTGTGGGACTGGAGGGGTGTATATATTCATGTACCTGTGTGCAGGATCTCCATAGGCTTAGGGCTTTCCCATTAGGCTAGGCTGACTGGCCAGAGGACTCCAGGGAGCCATATGTCTTCACCTCCCCAGATCTGGGATTACAGGCCTATACTACCACACCCTACATTTTTATAAAGGTTCTGAGGATTGAACTCAGGTCTTATGCTTGCATAGCAAACACTTTACTGATTGAGCTGTCTCTCCAGACTGGTGATGGGGTTTTATTTAATCACAATGAAAAAGAAAATCATGACATTTGCAGGAAAATGAATACAATTGGGATTGAAATTATGTTAAGCAGAAGCCAGATTCAGAAAGATAAAAGCTATGTTCTCATACATGGATCTTGGATTTAAATGAGTATATATGTGTGCATATGTGTATATGCACATATATGCATATATATTGTGTATATATGTGTGTACATACATGTAAGTATATGTTGTTATATATTTGTATACATATATGTATATGCATGTGTTGAATCTACAAAGAGGACCATGAAAGGGGATAAATAGGCCTTAGGGACATGATGAGGCAAAGAGAGAATAGGATACCAGTGCCCTAGGAAGGAGGCTATTGAAAGAGGGAAGGAGACCAAGGCAGTGAGGGAAGGGACAGCTAAGAGCAAAGTGTGTTTGGAAATGCCAACTTTAAAAATTAATGAGGAATTAAAAATGCTCTAAGATTATTTTTGTTTTCTGCAGAAAACATAGCCGAATAAAGGAAGCAGAAAAATCATAATTTCAGAAAAGGATTTCCAGGATGACTTATCTTTTCTGAAAGAGCAACAAAAATGTTGCCAAATTTCACCAGGATTTGTTACACTATAAACAGTGATTTTTTTAAAAAATCTGTTTTGAAACAAGGCAGGGTATTAACTAATAGTAGTGTTATGGGTAAAATTATAATCATATTTTTCCAGTTGTAGGGTGTTCTTGTAGGCTATTTAGAGTTCTGGGAGAGGTTCCTGAGTAGCATGGGACCTAAGTTGGACTAGCTATTTGGGGTGACTACAGTCTAATAGCTGGTTGTTTGAATTGTGGCTTTTATTAGCAAGTGGAGCTAGAGTTGATTTGCTGGGGACATTAGAGGAGCCGTGGTTAGCAGACATGAAAGTTAAAAAGAAATATCTGTCTCTTGTGGAGACTGGGGACCTCTAAGATGCTGTGATTGTTTAAAGGCTCAGGCCTTGAACACTTGATCCTGTGTTGGTGGTGCTCTTTGTGGGAGATTATAGAACCTTTAGGAGGAGTGGCTTTTGGAGGAATTGCATCATTGGAGGATGGCTTTGACGGTTCATAGACCCCCCCCCCCATTTCTAGTTTGCTCTGCCTTGTGCCTGCTGTTTGCTCAGGGTTGAGAATCTTCCTCTTGCCTTCTCCGTCTCTGTCTCTGTCTGTCTGTCTGTCTGTCTGTCTGTCTGTCTGTCTTTCTCTCTCTTATCTATCTATCTATCTATCTATCTATCTATCTATCTATCTATCTTTATCTCATTCTCTGAGTGATGTGCGAGGTGTACTCCTCTTGCACGCAGAGGTCAGAATACCAAGAGGACCTCTAGTGGTCTACATCATAACTCTCCAAATTACTCTTTTGAGACAAGGTCCCTCACTAGACCTGGAGCTGGGCCAGCCAACCCCAGCAATTCTCCTGTCTCTGGCCCCCACAATGCTGGGGATCCAAACCCAGGTCTTCACATTTGTGCATCAACACTGTTAGTCACTGAGCCTGCTTAGAGCCCCTTGATGTATTGTTTTCTGTCATTCTGAGTCCCGTGGGAGTTTGCCGAGCACTCTCCCAGGAATCAGACTGGGTTAGTCAGTGGCTGCCTCATTCAGAGCTCCCAAACCAAGAGAGGCAGAGGTGGACAAAATGGTTGCTAACGGGGCCCCTTGCTCCCACAGAAGGACACTGCTATGGTAGCAGTCCGTGGTGGCATTCCAGTGAATAGTGGAAGCCAGCAGCAGCCTGACTGAGCAGTAGCCAAGCCCCTGGGGTCCATTGATGAACTCTTTGGGGAGAGGAGGAGCCTTTCCTTCTCCAGATGAAATGATGAATATCAGATGATTTTTTGATGAAACAAATGATGCTGGCCCCTTCATTTCCTGTGAAACGGGAACTGATAAACCTTGATCAACAGGAGAGGTTTTGAGGATGAATGTGTTTGAGCCTCTGAGACTAGGGGCTCCAGAGATTCCATGAAATAGCACAGTCATATCATAAGAAGGAATAATTATGATAATCCTATGGGTGAATAAGAACTCCCCTTACCATTAAAGGTCACTGGTTGAAAGCCAAGACACCAAGACAGTTTATTACCATAGGGTGGGTGTTTTCAGGAATCTCAGGTGCTTGCTAATCAGGTTTCTTACCATGGAAAGGTTCGGCTGGTAATCTCCCTGAGGGCAGGGAGACACTCCTTCCTTAGAGGATCTGGGATTTCCGAGATCAGGTGGAGAGGGAGTCTGTCAACCTATACCAAGCTCAGAGGCTGTCCAGAAATGCCAGACTTTGACCTTAATAGCAGGGTCCCACAGTTTTCAAATGAACTGTTCCTTCTACTCCCAGGGTTGGAGTCAGTGGCTTCTCTCCTTGACCTTAGAACAATTGACTACAGCAGATGGAGTCTTTGAAGGCTGAACCTTTTGTCCCCACCAGTGTGCCCTAGACTCTGGAGCAGTTCACAGGGAAACAAGCAAAAGGACCAGCAGGTGAAGATGAGGGCACTGAAGTGTTGTCTTCAATCCCCTTACATAACTTCTTAATCAGGGCCTGAAATGATCAGTTGAACCTTGATCCAAAGGACAATTCTCTGCTTCTGTTTTCTCCTCTCTGATGGGAATCACCTCAGAGCTTCTCTACACATCACTGTAAATACTGCATAATTAGATCTGTAGTGATGCCAAAGTCCAGGCCAACTATTTGCTGCTAGTTATGTTACTTAAAGGCCATGACCTCTGTTGCCACCGCCCTCTTAGCTCTCTCTCGCTTCTGCTACTGATCTTACCTGCTATGCGTCTCATTACTTTATTTTTTTGAAGCATGGAACGATATAAGCTCGCCTCTCTCTCTCTCTCTCTCTCTCTCTCTCTCTCTCTCTCTCTCTCTCTCTCTCTCTCTCTCTCTCCCCACCCCAAAAAGGGGAAAATCAAAAGGTTGAAAAGATTTGAGCAGATCCCAGAGCTATCACAAGGTAAATCCACAGCTACGTTTCATCATTTCTTGGTTTCCATGTGTGTGAAGATTCTGCTCCATCTCATATGACCTTTCTGTGTGGCCAGAGTTTGCCTTTCTTCATCTTAGTCTCCTTCCAGGAGCAGATTTCAGAATCTGCTCCTTATATTGCCAACTCTCTATAATCTGCATAGAGTAGCATTTTCCCCTTCAGTCTGTTGCCTTTAGACATTTCCCCAATTTTTCTAAATCCCCTGATAATAATTCATTCTAGTTCATTTGCCTTTCTTTCTTTCTTTTTTCTTTCTTTCCTTCCTTCTTTTCTTCTTCCCAATTTCCAGGTCTTATTAGAAAACAAACTATGAAAAACTAGTAAAAAGCAATAGTATTTTCATTTGATATATTATATATGCACACATATACATACATACACACACACACACATACGTACATATTGACTTGAGTCTGCAGAAACAAATGGGGATTGAGTCATGGGGATGAACTATGCTGAACGCTGCAGAGCACCTACCAGTCCGACAGGCAACCCACCCCTCAGATACTGTGAGAAAGACCTCATCACTATTAGAAGGAGATTTCAAGTGTACATGAGCTCCTCCTTTTCCTTAGTGTCTGGCCTTTCTCAAGCCAGAAAGATGCCAAGTTCTCTGGTTACGGGGCTGAGGCATATGTGAAATGAATTCTCCTCATCAGGACTGCCTGCTCCAAGAGATAATTTAGTGACACAACAACAAGCATTGATGTTTGATTTCTACCCCATCACCTTCAGGAGGACAGCTGACTTTTACCTTTTTTATTAGAAGTTGCACCACTGGAATTAGCCACGGCTCCCTCACTGACTGACTGTATCAAAATGCTTAAGTTCCGCGACACGGGTGGAACCCCATGCTATGTGTGAGGACAAGGGCCAGGAGCACCTATGGAGCATTATCTCCACCTGCAAATAGGTATTAAGCTTGCAGATAGAAGGCAAGAGGGAAAACCAGGCCCCAGCTAGTTACTTAGCGTCTGTCCTGGGGAGCCTGTGATTGCTTCTGCAAGCCCAGCTAATGTGATTGATCTGATCCACAGCTGTGGAAGAGGATGCAAGGCTCCTGTTCAGCAGCAACACAAAAGTGCAGTTCCAGGCAGCACAGGGCTGGCGCTGCCTAACTGTCCCAGATAAGCACTTTTTAAATTAGCACTTTAATCTCGTTAGTGGCCTATAGATGAGAACCCCTCTAGGCTGTCAGATGTTCACAAATAGGGCTGTTGCCCAGGAGCCAATAATCTTTAGGAGACTAAAGCCATCTGGCTGAGGAGGGCTTTGTAGCAGGGTTTGAGCAGACTCCTCCTGGGGGGGCGGGCATGGAGTTTGTGGCTGGGCTTCAGCTGTCTTGGGGATGTTGTTGCTTATACCACCAGGATCCACCTCTACTGTCCACTGTCCCCATGTCTCTCTCAGCATTCCTGTGGCCTCCTGAAAGATGATCAGATGAGACATTTGAGAGGAGAGCAGAGCACAGACCCTCTCTATGGGCCGGAGCAGAGTGGTACCCCGGTACCCGTCCTTCCCCATAACTGACGTGGAGTACCCCATTCTACATTACTTCAGTACAAACCGCATAGCCGCTCACAGCGACAGTGCAGGCACCAGGGACACATGTGCTTTCCATTTTCTTTGTTTCTCCTTTTTGTGGCTGCCCACTTTGGGCTGTCTGTCTTTAGAACATGGTATATCACCATATTCTAGACTATGGTATACCACCAAAGGTCAGCACTCTCACTTGGTGTTTCTAATTACTCAAGAGCCATGTTTACAATAATGTGGCTGGGATTTGGCCTCCCTACTGGCAACTCTGCTTGTCCCTGAGCTGAGTGTAACACCAGATGCCCAAAGTCCTGCCATGTCCCTAGATGGCAGGGATAAAGACCTGGAGAACTGTTTTCAATTTAGGGTCGCTCAGTTGCAGAGCTTCTGAAGGAGAGGTCTTCTTCTCACTTCTGGTTCTCCCCTCTTTCGCCTCTACACGGTCTCTTCAGATGGAGCCCCAGATAAGCAGTGTCCCCCTCACACCCCCTTCTAGAAGACTGTTTTCTGGAAGCCCAGCCTGAAGCATACTAGACAAGGTGTTTTCTTGCCCCCGAGAGTGTCTAGGTCAGTCTAAGAAGCAGTTGGCACATGACCAAGGGTCAGGTGACAGGAACTGCAAAGGCTGGGCTAACCTAAAGCGAGGGTGGAAACAGGAGGTAGGCCAGGGCAGGCACAGAGGGCAGGCAGTAAAGTGAGGAGGGGGAGGAAGAATATTATTTGGGATATCAAGAAAGGCAGCAGTGACTGTGTTTTAAGGTGTTTAGAGATATTTGCAAAGAGCCAGGCACGGTACCACACAACTTTAATCCCAGCCCATGAGAGGAAGAGGCAGGCAGATTTCTGTGAGTTCCAGGACAGTCAGGGCTATGTAAAGAGATCCCGTCTAAAAAAAGGGGGGGGGGCAGAGGTGGGAGAGGGAAAGGGAGTAGGGGAAAGGGAGGGGAAGAACTGTCTGATGCTTTATGAGGCAGGTTAAAGAGTGTTGCCCCTGTTTGCAAACAGGTGAAAGGGCTAAGGGTGAATCCTCTAGTCTGGAGAGATCCCTGTGCCCTGTGCAATGTGCCTGCTGCAGGCTTCTCTCCCTTGGTGCTTCAGCAGACCTTGGCAGCTTTGCAGAGCACAGTGCAAAACTGAGCGAGGAGAAATTGTGTTGTTTTCAAGGATTCAGGTGGAGCATTTCCAAGACTGAGTTTACATTCTGGAAGCATCGCTGTGGTGTTTGACAGAAGAAATGAAACAGACATTTGGTTATTAAGGTAGTATATAAAAATAAAAATGCTTGTTAAATATATATATAAGAGTAAATGGCCCCTTAACTATTTTAGCACTTCTCATTCTCCTGGGAATTAAGATTTGAAGGCTTGCTACCTGTGTGGATACCATGACATGTGTGTATGTTGAAACAGGCATGGGGGTGGGAGAAAAAAAAAAGATTTGTCTCAACGTTACACAAACTATAGTCATTGGAAAAAAGGAAACTTCATTTGAGAAAATGTCTTCATCGGATTGGCCTGTAGGCAAGCCCGTGGGGCATTTTATTCATTTATTTATGTTAATCAGTGGTTGATGTGAGAGGGTCTGTCCTGAGGTTAGCAGTGCCACCTCAGGGCTGAATACAAGTCTGAGGAGAAAGCCAGGAAGCGGTGTTCCTCCATGGTCTCTGCTTCAGTTTCTGCCTCCAGGCTCCCAACTTGAGTTCTTCCCTGACTTCCCTCAATGATGGACTCGGACCTGGCAAGCAAAAGCCAAATGATCCCTTCCCCGGCCATATTGCTTTTGGCCATAGAGTTCATCAGTACAGGTCGGTGAGGGAGAAGAGGCAGCTGGTGAAGGGTCGAGGAGAAGTACACTCCTGCCTTAATTTTAGGCAGAACTTGTTGTGGGAACATTGGCAAGATCACATGGTCAGGGAGCTGAGTCCATCAGAACCAAGAATCACAGTGTGGAATTCTAGGTACTGATGTCATTGAACCTGTGGAGCCTTTTAACAATAGGCGGAGTGATAGTTAGATGAGAGGTGGTCGGTAGATGGGTAGACAGATGGATAGATAGATAATGAATATATGGATGATAGATAAGAGATAGGAAAATATAGTTGGCAGATAATAAATGATAAAACAACAGATAATACGGAGGTACATGATAGCAAGATAATGGACAGAGACAGAGGTTACAATAATAGTTATATTAATAATTCTGTATCCCATATACAATATGTGATGTATTATATACAATGCATAGATAGGTAATAGATTATAGATTATAGATAGATAGATAGATAGATAGATAGATAATAAAAACTTGACAGAAGATATATAGGTGACAGATAATAGGGGCAAATGACAGACACCTATGTAGACAGAGCTAGACATACATACATAGAGACAGATGTACCAAACTGTACTGCCTTGTGTTGCCTTGATGGCTCAGGGCACTGATTCAGAGTGCATTTCCTGGTGTGTGTGGCATCTAGAGGATACTCAGCCTTCAAGACAGCTTCTGTGTCTGCCCAGAGCATGCTTGTGGCCAGAGCCTTGTCCCCTCTCCTGTCTTCCCACAAGACTGCCATGTACAAGCTGACCATATATACATTCACTTTTGTTCCTCTTTTCCCACTTTCCTCATGCATAAGACGCAGAAAGCAAGACATATCTAAAGTTAGAGATGCAAAGATGGACAGGATAGGCTATGTGCCTGGACAAAGTGTGCCAGGGAGTCCTGGCTTCATGCCTCAGTTTCAGTGTGGCTTATGGGCTCAAGTGTCTTGCTTAAGGGGACATCACAGATATATGAAAACAGCCAGACAAGATTAGGGGGTACCTCACCTCTAGTGAACTACTCATAATGTCCAGGAAGGCTGCTATGTGCGTGATGGAGTTGGAGGCTGGGGTCACATGCCTTATTTCTTTCATATATCCTTATGTATTCTGAAAGTAACCATTCAGAATATGTCTGAAACCAGTCTTGCAATTTCAGAGCAGAGTGGTATTATAGAATAAATATATTTATCTGTAAACATTTAATGATGAATTAAAGCACGCTGGTAATCCAAATTCATATAATTGTGCTACAGTTTGCCCCAACTCCTAGTCAAATGCAAATCTGTGAAAAGAGCCTCTCACCCACCGAGGAATAGACACACTCTATTTTATAAGCACAGCGTCTGACTGGAACTTTTGGGCTGCATGAGCTCGGTCTCCTTTAAACATGCATATGTATGTCTGTGGTCAGGAGCTTTTGTCTGTCTGTCCACACAGTTTCTCCACCTGCTGGGAGTGAGGGGAGATCAGAAGACTTAGTTTCTTCTCCCAAATTCTTGACATCCAGCCCAGAAGCTTAGATTCCTAGGCAAGTCAATGCTTCCCTGGGGAACAGTCACTTGGTGTTAGCCATACTGGACACTAGATGTCACTGCGTTGCAACAAAATTCAGGTGATTGGTGCATTTTATGTGGCTGTAAATAAGGAATTCAGTTGGGGGTGGTGAGTCATCTGTAGACAGTGCCTTCCATGGGGGTCTCATAGTTGTCCCTTTGGGACAAGGTCCTAAGACTTGTTAATCATCCAGAGAGTTTATTTTAAATACACATAACAGAAATGTTTTATGTGTGGCTGGTTGTACTCAAATACCCATTTTGGTATTGCTTTGCTCTGTGGAGTAGAGAACAGTGCAAACCGAAGGATGGAAGGGGTGCACCCTGGGCCCCTTTCCTGAATACCCCCCAACTCCCAGCTCTCTGATCCCACCGATGAGACTCTCCTCCTGAGATTTACAAGGACATCATAAACCTGTCAATCACGGTGTCTTGGTGTCTTCTCACAGCTGCCCTGTATTCCTAATTACCATCCAGGAAGGAGGGGTTATAAACCAATTTATGAGGTGTGTGTGTGTGTGTGTGTGTGTGTGTGTGTGTGTGTGTGTGTGTAGGGCTATAGACCAATGTGTGTGTATTTCATTTTTGTTTTATAATCCCCCCCCATTTTTATCCAACAAATCTATTCATTCCCTATTTTCTCTGAAGACAAAACCTTGTTGACTCTTTCTGCCTTCCCTCTGAAGTGCAGGCTTTCCAGTTTCATATTCTATGATCATTATTCTGTTAACTGGTCACTTGAGTTAAATTTTTCCTATGTGTAAAGAAAGAAACAAAATGGTAAAACACCAACAATAGCTATGGTGTCCTGAATTACAATTTTTCCCACTGGCTGGGGATCCAGAGATGACTTCTCCACACCTAGGAAGAGAGGCAACAATCTCTCTGCCTATCTGGTCTGTCTCTAGCACATTCTCCTACTTTCTATCCACATGTCTTTATGGGGAGCAACACCTCGGACCAGGGTGTTTTTACTCACTACTTTTTTTTTCTAGCTGGCTGATTTGTTGTGCAAAACCCAGCTCTGACTTTCTGTGTTCCCACTGTTCACTGGAGGCCCCCCTGCTCCCCCCGCCCCGGGAAGTTCTGCACACTCCACTGGGTTTCTCTCCCCCCCTTTCAGGTTCTTTTTTTCTATTTGAGTCATCTGTATATCAGAGAAAAGGGTTACATCTCTTCCTCGTTATTACCTTCATAGTGTTTCATATGCAGTAGGAAAACGATTGTATATAAGTGACATTTTCTATACTACAGGATTCTGCCCTACTCTCCAGTTTATTAGCAAAGTGGGGGTTGGACAGTTCTCACACATGGGTATGTGTCCTATCCCAGAATGGGGTGCAAGTTCTTGACGCTGAGTTTCAGATAGCTGTCCCCCTCCCCTGAGTGCAAGAAGCATCACCATGCCTAGGCTCTGCAGAAGGACATAAGAAACCACCGGGCAAATGAATGGTTTGAATGAAGCTACTGACTCTCAGAGCCAAATCCAGTGCTCTGTGCTTGGCGTTGTGACTCTTGGGAGGACTGGAGACAGGAAACTCCCCTTTCCCTCTCTGAAGCTCCGTGGTCAGTTCTGTCTGTGGTGTCTCTGAGAGGCTTGGGGAAAGAAAAGGAAGGGTTTGAGTTCATCTGCTTTTGTAGGCAGGTGACATCACTGTCCCCCCCCACACACACACAAAAAAAAAGCCTGCTAGAAACCAATATTTCAGCACTGAGGTTCTCCTCATCTCTACAGCAAACAGCTCCTTAGAATTCATAACCCCCACCCTGAGCCCCACTCCCACTCCACCTCTGTCCAATGGCTTAGATACCATTCAGGTTCCCTTCCCAGACCTGGGCTCCAGCTCTCCAGGAGCCACGTGTTCCTCACCCCATCTTTGTCCAGAGTCGCTTTCAAGCCACCACTCTCTAAATTCTCTACTCTCTGTTAAAAACAAACAAACAAACAACAACAACAAAACCAAAAACCAGTATGCTTCTACTTTGCTGTCTGAGTGTCATTGATAAAATGAGCCCCATTCCCAGGAGACCTGCAGGCGGGGCTCCTCTGAGATGAGCAGACATGGTGGGAAGAAAAAAACCCAAGAACATTTCAAGAGCGGAGAGATCTGCTTTGCAGGCCTGCTGTACAGAGCCTGTGACCTTCCGCTCAGCTGGAATGGGAAACAGCTCTCTGCACCTTTTTTTTTTTCTTCCTTCCCGAACTCCAACCTTTCAGGATAGGATGGGTAAGGAAAGCCTGGAAGTGGCAGGTGGCAGCTCCAGGTACAGAAGGACGGACAGAGACAGGTGCTAACTCAAACCCTCCGGGCTTGATGACTTTGTGAACAGGAACACTGTATATATTGTCTTTACAATAAAAAGAAACCTGATTATTCACACAACAACATCCCCAAATGCAAAGAGGCCTGCTTTGTTTTTTTCTGTAGGATTGGAAGGAAGACTGACCCACCAGGCAGGCTGCAAAGTGTAGACGAGTCAATCAAAAGTGTGGCAGTAGAGAACCTGCCTCTGGGAGCTGTAAGGATGCCCCTCGGGGTATCTCTGCTGCCCAGGAAGAGATGCCTGCTTGGCCCAGGGCCTGCTCTGCTGGGGCTCTCTTGCATTTGGTGTTTGTTCACCGTCAGCCTGCCTGCAAAGGACCTGGGAACCCCATCAGGTTTGTCAGCTTTTACCCATTCCCAGTGGACAGCATAAGGGTGCTTTCAGGGTAGTTAAATATGTAGTTCTTAAATGCTAAGAAATGTAAATGCAAGTAAGACCAGCCATTGCTCTGTGGCAGTCCTCCTGTGATAGCAAGAAAGGGACTTGTCCCCCAGGCTTGTTTTGAGAACTGGCCAGGGGACAAGGGGAGCCAAAGAGAGAAGGTACCTAGAGACAGGAGGGAGGTGGGGGAGGCTGCATTATGTTCACACCTCAAGTGATGCTTTGGGACCTAGCTTCAGAGAGCAATTGAGTGGGGGACGCAGAGCAGAGTGTGTGAAGCCACTGCAGGTGTCCTGCAGAGGACCCACCCAGTCGGTAGGAGGGGAGCAGAGAAGTGGGCTACAGGAAATGCCATCTGTCCTTCACCAGGCTTGTCACCACTGGGGCTGGGACGATCTGAGCGCTCCCAGCCGCGGCTGGCTCTTGCCATCCTGAGCCTCTGGCGGCTCTGCCCTCTCCGGAACTGTCTTACACTTCTGACTCTGAAGGCCTTATTGATTGCTCAAAGTGAACTCTCAGCCCACGGCTTCCTCCACCCCTGGGCAGCTTGCATTTCCTCTGACGTGGTCTGTGTCTTCTCCCTTCCCCCAGAGCCCTGGGCTTTTTACATTTCAAATATTTGACAGCTGGGTGAACTTCTGCTTCCGCCCAAAGAAGGACTCTTTGCAGTTCACAATGGCCGGCCAGTGGCGCAGGGGCAACTGTCGCTCCAGCTGTGAGAGAGGCTTTTGCAAATGCCCGGGAGAAGCTGCTGTCCAGCTGCGCGCCTCGCCCTCTGGCAGCGGGCTGCATTTTAATCAGCGGGCTCTCATTCTCTGGGAGAAGGACTCATTTGTGGGGCTGGAGCAGATGGCCCCCGCCCCCAGCGCCCCAAGATCCTCAGCCCTTCCGCTCCGGCAGGTGAGGCCTGGTGATGTCAACGCAGGTGTGGACTGTAGGTCCCAGCTCCAATCCAGACACTCAGTGCCTATGTTAGCCTATGTTAGCGCTGCCTGTGTTCCGCTCACAGCTCCCTAGAGTGCACTGTAAGGAGCACATGGCCCTGGGCCCATAATACTGGAAGCTAGAATCCCGTAGATACTCGGAAGAGTGTGCCAGATTTGATGAGAGATGCACTGGGCAGGTGTCACCATCCTGCCCACAGTCAGATGATTTGAACTAACACAGCTTCTCTTTGGACATCTCAGTGCATCCCCAGAGAGATCTGTGCTCCCACATCCTTGTGTGTGGACAACTCCATGGTATCCTGAGTGTCCTGCCTATGGCTATCTTAACCATCTCTTCAGGGCTGGTCTGAGCTGGCCAGCCTTGCAGTCCAGTTGTCTTCTCTTTGCACAGCTATGACATTTCTCTGTGGTGTTTTGCCTGACTTAAAAGGGTGTTCCATAAATGCCAGGTGCCTTAAATTCATTTACTCCCCTCAATACCAAATGGGTCTAATCTCCGTTTTTATGCAAGGAGCCAGGGCACAGGGATTTCCCACTGTGGCTGGTGCTAATGAGGCCATGGTTGGTGCCAGGCAGCTCCCCTTCACACCACATCCACTATTGTGCACACTTGCCTGAGATGTGCCTCATCCCCAATGTGTGATGAAAAATTCTGTGGGGACTAGACCCTGGTGTTCTTCATCTCGGAGGCCCCTAAATAGTGTAACCATGCAGCTGTGTGACAAAAAAGGTGCTACCCTTGTCTGATCATCTGCCCTGACGCCCAAGTGGTCTCTTCCTAGTCATTCATCTGAACTTAGCCTCCTGGCCAAGAAGATGTACAATAGTATTTGCTTGCAATGGGTAGTAGGAAGGTAAAATGCATCAAAGCTCCCATGGTTTAGGGGGCTACTTGCATTGATTTTGCTCATAGTCTGCCTTCACAGTTGACCTCCTCCAGGCTCTGTGTACTTGCATTCAGTTGTCACCCCACCTTCTCCTCTTCTCTAGAATGATGTGGCCATGGCTGGTACCACGGTTTCAACTCAGCCCATCAGGGTAACCAGAAATTGACAGGAAGAAATTAAAGTGTACATAGACAACAGAGGTAACATGACCTCATTCTCCTGTGCCAGTGACCCCGAACTCATAGTCCTAACCTGGCCAGGAGATGTTTTCTTTAACACAAGTAATTCAAATCTTTACCTGATCAAAAACATTCAATATTGGGCTATTTAACAATCCAGATTTTCAGTCTCTTTGGAAGAAGGCCAGATCATCTGGAACACAGGAAGTTGATTTCCACAGGGTCATAGCCACTCATGCAGATTTTCCGTGTGCCCCGCTCACCCTCAGCCTACTCACTCGTTTACGAGCCTCTCTCTGGCTTCTGCAGGCATTGACATTGCCTGGCTTAGCTGCTAGAAATCCCCAGACTCCACAGTGAAATAGCATTGATGGGAACACAGCGAGCCCCACAGTGGAGTCACTAGTCCTCCTTTCAGTTGGAGGCAATGTCCTTCCGTTCATGAGCTCTGTGTCCTGACAGAGATATCAAACACCAAGGTGATCGTTACAGAGCTCAGAAGGTGGCCAAGCATCAGGAATACCATTCAGTATGAGAAAGCCCCATGGATGTTTTGATAGATGCAGAAAGCTAAATTCTCAAGAGTTGGAAACAGCGAGGGGGATACTGGAGATTAGTGGGCTGATGAGGGTGTGGGGAGAGGTAAAGTGGAGGAGGTAATGCTGTCCAGACCTCACATTGTTTTGTCACTCCTTGGGGGATTTGAGAGGCAGAGATATGAGACTCCAGAAGCTCATGGGCCAGTGAGCCCAGTTTAGGCATCAGCAGAGACCCTATGTCAAATAACATGGAAAAATGAGTAGCATCACCCAAGTACACAGCACTGTGATACATGGACTCCCACATCCACACACAAATACAAACATGCAAGCATGCACGCACACTGTGGTCCATGGGCTCTAAATCCATATACACCCCTACAAAGAGTAGTAACTAAAATGATTAGAAAAGTTTACCTTCTATTTAATGTGCATCGTGCCCTGAACTTTGCTAAGTCTTTCTCACATACAATGTGAGCAAAACTTCCTTAAGTGGCCTTACACATTGCCCTGTTTCGGCTGAGGAAACTAGTGCCTAGAGATGAAAATAAACCCGTGGTGGAGCCCACATCTGTCCTGACGCTGTTCCTTCCTCAAGAAAACATCCTGCCTCTGGCCCTTTGCTCTCTGACCGGCATGACTGAGAACAGATGCTCAGCGACTGACTATTAAGTGGAAGCTGGACCCCAGAGCTGGAGACACACAGGAAGGCTGCAGGGACAACAGGACATCTGGCCAATCTGAGGTCCCAGGCCTGCCACCAGTATAGACACCTCCCATAGCAATAAACTCTCTCTTGCTTTTCTCTCTTCCCTTTGCTGTAGTGACGTTAAAACAGAAGGTATCACAGTGTCCTCCAGAATGGGGGCTGCAATTTCGTCTTCACAGTGGAACCACCTGGGGCACTTCAGCAGATCTTTAGGCATCCAGGATACTCTAATTAACTGTTCTAGTATGGAACTTGGCATCAAGACCTACTTAGACTCCTAAGTATTTTTCTAGTGTGACCATGGCTGCAAACCTTTGCTTTTGTGTCTTCTCCCAAGAGGCTCTCATATGCTGTTCTTTGACCTTGCTGGCCCAGAAAATAGGAACTGGGCCATATTTTACATTTTGTTATTATGCTGGTAGGGAATTGATAGAGCAATGTTGTAGTGTTCGCATTTCAAAACAAACAAACATTCCAAAACCAAAACAAATAAAAGACAACAAGCCTGTGAAATTCATAAACAAGTCGGTCATCCTACAGTTCTTTATACAGAGGTCTTCTGATCTGCTCATACTTTTCTTCAATGCGGCTTTCCAATTTATTCTTTCTCTCTGTGTAGTTGTATGCAGACCTTTGGGTGTTCCCGCAAGTCTGTGGGTAAGATTGGTTGCACATGTGTGTGAATACATACAGAGGCCCCAGGGTTAATTTCGAGTCACACTGGATTGCCCTTCCACCTTAGTGTTTGAGGCTTTCTCTCTCAGGTTATCCCAGAGCATCTAGTTTTGCTATGCTGTCTAGTCTAAGCAGCTTGCTCCATGGATCCTGTATCACAGGAGCCCACCTGACATTTACTTGAGAGCCTGTAGACTTGAGCTCAGGTCATGCTGAATTTGATGTAAGAACCTTACCAACTGGACCATCTCCCAGGCACTCTTCAGTGTATTTTTTAAGAGGCAAGAGGAATAAGCAAACATTGTTTTTAGAGTCCAGGAATGGAGTGTATTCAGATTGTTACGGGATGGAGAAAGATCTATTCTAAATATTTGCAAATACCTAGCTCTGGCTAATACAGTACTTGATTTGCAAGGGTTCTTAAGCTTTGAGAATGGCCAGAGAGAAAATATTTTAAGCTCTTTAGGCCAAGTGGTCCTCCCCTCCACAGCAACTACTCTTCTCTCCCTTTGCAGTGATAAAGGCAGCCCTGATAAGACATGAACAAATGGGTATGGTTGTGTGCCCAGGACGTTTGAACTAGAAACGCAAAGATGAGACTGGATTAGCTCATGGCCATTGTGCACCGTGTCTAAAGAGTCCGGTAGGAAGCACAAGCACTGGACCACTGGCTCTTTATAAAGACAAAATATGATTGAAGTCAGCTTGCGTCACAGAGAATTTCTGAAGTTAAGGAACATTTCCAAATTTTGTTTTAATGTTTGATTCATATTCCAGTGTTTGAAAGATTCTCAGACATTGATGTCAACATCTTTTGGTCACCTTTGCATCTTGGTGAAATTTACAAATAAGGAATCTTAATTCTAAAAACAAGCAGAAAGTAGCTGTTGAGCTCCCGGACCCATCAAGCATTTACTTGGAAAGTCTAGGGTTGTGAGCAGCAATCATTTCAGGCTTTCGGTTCTCTGGTAGCTTCATCACAGAACCCACATGCACGGAGCACTCCCAATGTTGCATCATTTGCATCACATCTCTCGGTTTCAGCCCGAACCACTCCAGCTTGAGTAGACTCAGCCTTGTTTGGTTAAGTCTTCGAGTAAACCCAGAAAGAACCATTTCCAGAATGGAAAAAGAAAAATGTATTCAGCTATTAGAGCCAGGACTCAGGAGGAAGGCAGAGATGTTCCCCCTTGCCCCCTCTGCTATTTGACTCTCAGAAGCCTGTTGGTGTCTAGCAATATATCTTGTGTGCACACAGTCCCTTTTAGAGACACTGTAAGGCAGGCTTGTGATCCCTCTCCCCTTGTCCTTCCACAGCTCAATAGTGACTAAAACACTGTTAGGCTACTAGGAGCCAGTGCAGCGCATGGAGAAGTGTCTGTCAGGAGTTACGCACCGTAGACCCAGGAAGGGTGGGGACTCGGTGCACTGCCTGGGTTTTGGAGTTTACTCGGAGCTTCATTCGTGATTGCACGCTGACAGATCCAGCATGAAAAGCTTGGCCACAATCAGGGGCAATGTGTGAACGGTTGAGGAACACTGGGTGCCACAAAACCCTAATAACCTAGGGAATGTCTAATAATGCTGCTCTGCCTTTGCCTCCGAGGAACAGCACAGTCCTGGCTCTGCTGGTGAGTGGACAAAACCATGGGCCATCCTCAGACAGCACTAGCTTCGAGGGCTGCTCCAGAAACATTTCTTGAAACAGCTTCTGGAAGGCAGAGAGACCTGACACTACCCAAAGGTGAAAATTTGCCACGGGGCAGAGTTCTCCCAACACACATGCCAATATGGTGGAGTGTGGCAGCATTGGCTTTGTTCTACGTTTTTATTGGCTGGGGCCATGATGCGCATCACGGATCAGAGCGTAGGTGACAAGTTGCCTCTGCTTCTTCAGTAGGCTCAGTTTGTGGGACAGTAGGTCTGAGGATAAATTACTATAATCCATTTGAAAAAAATTTGGTAATATGAACATTGTAAATTAAATATAGTTATTGCTTCAGTAGAAATTCCATGTCTCAAACTCAGTCCCAAAGGAACAGTCTCCAAGCCACTAGGAAATGGCAAGTGTGGTGGCATACAGCTTTGAGCCCTGTACTTGGGAGGCAGAGGCTGATGGACCTCTATGAGTTTGAAGTTCGCCTGGCCTACTGTAGTGAGTTTCAAGCCCACCAGTGGAACTCTGTCTCAAAACAAACAGGGCAAGAATACACAAATGCAAGGGTGATTTATAACAGCAAAACTGGTGCCGCTGTACTGTGAGTGTTCTTAAGAAATAATGCCTTCTTAAATGAACTGATGATCACCAAGTCTTTCTAATAATAAGAAAACTGTCTATGAGATATAAAGTTATCCGGAAAAGTAGGATTCAAATTCTGAACAACATATGAGTTCAATGTGGTAAAACGCCCATGGGTAAGAAGAAATGGCTCAAAGGGAATTCACTACATATTTGCTAGCATTTATGAAGTCAGACCCATGGAATGAATAACAGCATTTTATTTTTCTTTTGTGGCTGGCAACTTCTTTTTTTAAACTTTTTTTTATATTTTACCTATGCATTTATATTATTACACATATATATAATAAGCTACCTATAGCAAAAAGAGCCATGACACAATCAGGAATTATTTACATTCTTAGTGTTTTGGCTGTTTGTATTTGACAGCCTTGAAGAAAACATCTTTCCTATCTGGGTGCATCTAAAATTCTGAATGTAAATCAATCTCCATCACATCTTTTCATAATCAACTTAAAACATTTATCTAGACCTAAAAACATCTTAACCCTTAAACAACTAAGCTTCATTGTAAAACTAATCTACCTGGTCTTCAACTCCATCAGAGACTTGAGAAGGAATAAACCTGAATACCTGAGTATGTCATGGCAACTTCTTGATAATTTGAAATATATAGACTTAAAATGAAAACTGTGTGCTAGGCTAAAAAGAAGCAGACATTATACTGATTTTAATGTCATCTAGATGCCCCCCCCAAAAAAAATCCATTGTTACTACCAGGTAATTTCTCTACTCTTTAAGCTTAAGTCCTTAACTTGTTAGGCTTATTAATTAACATCTTGGCATTAAAGTCATTGGCAGCTAAGCATGAAGGGGCACCAAGATCTATAAAAGGAGAGCGTGGGGCAAGCTAAGGCCTCAGAATTCAATGCAGGTCAAACTCACAGTGGCCTCTCTGGTTGTCCATTCATGGAGCAGGACTCACTTGTTCTTTTCTGGGTCCTCCTTTATAGGATAAAATGTTTATAAATATTATCAGATCCTGATGAGCTGGTTCCTGATTAATTCTCTGGTCTAATTATGACTAAAAGAATGCCCCATTAACACCAGCCTTGCTCTTAACTGGGGCATCTCCCACAGGGGCCACCTTCCACCAGAGGGGAACCACACTGATGTGCCTTAAGCTCCCTGGATGTTCTGGGCTCGCTTTGACTTCATCAATTCCTATCTCATTTTCTCTGCTTGAAGCTCTTTGGCTTCTCAGCTCACCCTCACCTCTTCTTGTGATTACAACACTCTGTGAGCAAGTTGACCACTGTACCCAACCTCATTTGGACAATCCCTTAGCACTTGCTGAGATCTTGCCCTCACTACACTGCCAGTGCACCCTCAACAAACAGTCCTGGAAGAGGCATTTGTGTGATCCTAACAGGTATTAAAAAGCAGAACTCTGAATAATGTGGTTTTATTGCTCCTAATTGATTCATCTGCAATTCCTTCCCTAGCAGTTTTCATCTAGAATGATTCAGAGGCATAGATCCTGGGGTTGAGGGTTCAAGGTCATTCTGTGCTGCATAGTGAGGCCTTGGATTAAAAAAAAAAAGTAGCAAATAGCTGGTTCAGAATGCCTTTCTCTACAAAGAACATGTTCTATTTATATCCAGAGATAAGGAAGGCCTCCACAGGAGGGGGAAGTGGGTGCAGAGACAACGCTTAGCCCCATTGGGTATAGCTCCAGGCATTTTAGGTTTTAAATAACTTACTGCTTGTGACTTGTGGCTTGTAGCAAGAGTAAGTTGCAGTCCATTTATGTGTCAGATTAGGTTACAGTTCACTATGGGTGGACACACGTAGAACACATTTAAAATATATGTGGCAGCAGATTTAGGCCAAACTTAATAGAAGTTTAACTCTGATAACTCATCATTCATCTCAACTTCCTGGGAACAGACGAGGCCAGCAAGGTCTATGATAACATAAAAATACTAGGGCATTTCACAAATAATTTTTATGAAGCATGGCCTTTCGCCCTGAGGTGTCAAATGGACTCCAGAGAGAACTGCTTGTGTGTGACATGTCCTTAATGTGAAGAAATGGGAGATGAGGGGCAGGACAGAGCAAAGTATGACATCTTCAGGAAGGTAAGACTCTCAAGAGGCATCTGGCAGTTGTGGAATGACTTGACTGATTGCAGCTTTCTTCATATGAGACATGGATGCCCGTGCTGTACGCAAGCCCTCCTTTCTAGTCACATTTTTAATGCACCAGGACGACTTTCTGTTTCTCATGGAAGGTGTTGCTTGCTAAACTTTTTCTGAAAGAATGCCTTCATGCATATAGCCCAGGCAGGTGCTAATTTTGAGATTATCCTGCCTCTGTCTCCCAGGCCAGTGCCACCATATTCAGCTTTAGATAAACTGTTCCCTTTACATCGTTCTCCATACAGACACACTTCTTGAAATAATATATGTTAAATTAGTTCATCTTGGATCTGAGGGGATCAAGTTTCTGGCAAATTCCTGTGGTGGTGTTTACCCCAGAGCTTCAAAATCCACTGGGAACTCACAGCTGAATGGGATACCTGCCTTAGAGGAACAGCAAGGAGCTCCTCACTAGCAGCCTCCTGCCTAAGGCAGAGAAGGAAGAGGACCCGTCCGCCCGACACAAGGATCCACCCTCCTCATCTTCCTCCCTCCTCTGTGCTTGAAAATTACTAACCATCCCAGGTTAGGAATACAACACATCTTACAGAAAGCTTGGATTCCCCCCAAAATGTTCAAGATTGCCTACTGTTAAATAGAAAAATGGGGGAATTGTGACATAAAGAATGATTTGTGCACATAGCATCGAGTTTGAAATATGTAAACTGAGTTTTTAGAATACATTTCTCTCTAGACTTAAACATCATTATGAATAGATTAAGAGAAACACTCGACTGGTTAGAAAAATACTTAGCCGATGAGATTTCATTGTCAGGCCTCTTTCCTCTTATTTTAAATCGCTGTTTCCCACAAGTCAATAGCTCCCGTTACTGTATGCAATGGAGCTGGCTGAGCACAGGGAGGCTCACCTGCGTCATAGCTCCTGTGGATTCTGGGACCATCAGATGCGCAGTCCGTTTTGGAACTACTTTCTTAACTTGGTCATGGAGCCACAGGGTTGTATAAGGTGAGGATGCCAGCCCTGCTCACAGAAATGAAAAGTATTTGTCAGGTAGACTTGGTTTATCCACACGAGCAATTCATTTTTAAAGAACTGGTTCTAGGGACATAGGTGTTTAACTTTCCAGACAGCGGGGAACTGAACAAAGAAACCCACTGACATTTGTGACCAAGACAGTGACTGAATCCGATTCCCCAGAGGACTTTGTATAAGTGTGTCTGAGCTAGGAGCCATCTCTAGGCCAGTTCCTTGGAGTGGATCACTGGTTATTTCATCAACTTGAGCCCAGCTGCTAGATAGGTCTGCCTCCCACCCTCCCCCTCTCACCCTCCCCCACCCCCATGTGGGGCAGGGAGAGCTGTCACTGTCTTGCGTGACTAGAGGAGAAACACTGAAGCTGCTTGCTCTCCAGACTGTTATTCATGCTGACATTTCTGGTGTGAGGTGTGTGTGTGTGTGTGTGTATGTGTGTGTGTGTGTTTGTGTGTGTGCACATGTGCACATTTCCTTCTTGTTGCACTTTTTCCCTTCTGCAAAAAAGCTGCCATGCAATGTTTAAGGTGACCTGTCTGAGGCAGTGAACTGTTCTATGTGGTTTGTCTTTCCACCCACACACAGCACACTTTACAGACTTGACAGGGATGGATCAACCCTGCAGAGGAACAACAAAAATACCCCTCCTCCAAAAAAATACCCCTCCGTGTGAAACTTTCTGAGAAAGACTGGCCTATTTCTTTAAAGCTGGGGGAAAAATAACAAAAATAGAATTTTCTTGTTTATTCAGATCATATCAGTTCTGTTTCTAGAACCAGCCAGCTCAGTTGCTACCCAGAGATTTTTAGAAAGTCGGATGATTGCGAATGCGTAGCTTTTGCTGAGAATGAGCTGTGCTTTTCATATCATTTATTAGAAGGTAAATACATAATTACACAGCATGCTCATGTAAGAGCAATAAACTTTATAGGAGTATTTATAAAGTGCTGTGTTTACATCAACGGTACTACACGAGCAACAAATAATAATAACATTGTGGAGAAAATTAGCTCCTTCGATGCATAACATCCAATATGTAGCTCTGTATAATTAATATCCTGCAATTTAACGTGTTATTCATTTTCTTTTTCTTCCCTCCCCTTGACTCAGAAGAAAGCAACAGAATTTGTTTAATTTAATATGGCATTTCACAGCAGTATAGAGCCAAAATACATCCTGCCGGATTAATCTGATTTCCCATGCTATAAATCTGAAAGCAGGCCTGGGCTTGCTAGCCTACAGACAGCCCTCAGGTTGTTTGTAAAGGGGAGATTCCCATCACTGTCTTCCTTGTATAATTTGTGTGGTTTCTCTTTTTTGATCACTCTATATCCTTTAAGTCACTGGTTCTCAATAAGTGATTCAAGCTGCTCCCCAGGGATAACTGGGGAAGCCTTGGAGCCACCTTTGACTGTTACAATTGCAGAGGGCACTGGCCTTTGGCTTCCATTGCAGAGGGCACTGGCCTATGGCTTCCATTGCAGAGGGCACTGGCCTATGGCTTCTATTGCAGAGGGCACTGGCCTATGGCTTCCATTGCAGAGGACACTGGCCTATGGCTTCTATTGCAGAGGGCACTGGCCTATGGCTTCCATTGCAGAGGACACTGGCCTATGGCTTCCATTGCAGAGGACACTGGCCTATGGCTTCCATTGCAGAGGACACTGGCCTATGGCTTCCATTGCAGAGGACACTGGCCTATGGCTTCCATTGCAGAGGGCACTGGCCTATGGCTTCCATTGCAGAGGGTACTGGCCTATGGCTTCCATTGCAGAGGGCACTGGCCTGTGGCTTCCATTGCAGAGGGCACTGGCCTATGGCTTCCATTGCAGAGGACACTGGCCTATGGCTTCCATTGCAGAGGACACTGGCCTATGGCTTCCATTGCAGAGGACACTGGCCTATGGCTTCCATTGCAGAGGGCACTGGCCTATGGCTTCCATTGCAGAGGGTACTGGCCTATGGCTTCCATTGCAGAGGGCACTGGCCTGTGGCTTCCATTGCAGAGGGCACTGGCCTATGGCTTCCATTGCAGAGGACACTGGCCTATGGCTTCCATTGCAGAGGACACTGGCCTATGGCTTCCATTGCAGAGGACACTGGCCTATGGCTTCTATTGCAGAGGACACTGGACTATGGCTTCCATTGCAGAGGGCACTGGCCTATGGCTTCCATTGCAGAGGGCACTGGCCTATGGCTTCTATTGCAGAGGGCACTGGCCTATGGCTTCCATTGCAGATGACATTGGCCGATGGCTTCCATTGCAGAGGGTACTGACCTATGGCTTCCATTGCAGAGGGCACTGGCCTATGGCTTCTATTGCAGAAGGCACTGGCCTATGGCTTCCATTGCAGAGGACACTGGCCTATGGCTTCCATTGCAGAGGACACTGGCCTATGGCTTCTATTGCAGAGGACACTGGCCTATGGCTTCCATTGCAGAGGACACTGGCCTATGGCTTCTATTGCAGAGGACACTGGCCTATGGCTTCCATTGCAGAGGGCACTGGCCTATGGCTTCCATTGCAGAGGACACTGGCTTCCGAGTAGTGTAGACAGTCCACATTCCGTAAGTGGGAATCCATTGGCTCAAATGTCACCCATACTGAGGTTGAAAGAGCCAGCATCAGTTCACTAATCTTTTTTTTATATTAAAAATAATGGGTTTTTTTCATATATTATATCCAGATAATGGTTTTGCCTCCCTCTATTTCTCACAATTTTCCTCACCTTCTTTCCCATCTGGATCTGTCCCCTTTTTGTTTATCATTAGAAAACAAAAAAGGCTTCTAAAGAATAATAAAAATAAAGTGCAATAAGATAAAACAAACAGAAGGAAACAAGGCTGAGAAAAGACACAGGAACAGACATAGATGTAGAGAGCCACTCATTCATGCACTCAGGAATCCCATAGGAACACAAAACCAGAAACAGTACGTGTACGCAGAGGACCTGTAGGGTGAAAAAGGAGAAAAAATAAAAATAGACTTAAAATTCAAGAGAGAGAGAGAGAGAGAGAGAGAGAGAGAGAGAGAGAAACAGAGATACAGAGACTGAGAGGAAGAAGGAAGGAAGGAAGGAAGGAAAGAAAAGAAAAGTTCTATGATGATTTTATGAGACAAGGAACCTCTGAAGTGGCCATTTACTGCTGGGCGTGCAGCCTACCCTTAAGAGTAGTTTGTTTCTCCAGTGAGGCTCCCATGGAGAAGACTACATTCTCATTTGTAAGTGGTTATCAATTTCAATTTGAGATCGCTTCTGAGTTAAGGATGGGGGAAATGTAGCTAGGACCCCATCTGCTGTAGATTCATGCAGAGCCTGTGCAGGTTGCCTCAGTCTCTGTGGGTTCATATGTGTATCTGTCCTGTTGACTTCGAGGTCCTTGATTCCTTGGTGTCTGCCATCTCCTCTGCCTCTTACGCTCTTACAAGGTTCCCTGCTCCCTATTCAGGGCTGAGTGTTCCAAGATCTCTCACTCTCAGCATATTGTCGGACTGTGGGTCTCTGATTTGTTCCCACATACTTCAGGAGGAAACTTCTCTGATGACGGCTGAAGCTGACTGATCTTTGCAACCCCACATGGGGAGCCTCTTTATCTTCCTTTATACTGTGCATAGAAGACAGTCCAGCAGTCACCCAGAATGAACCCACAAGGTACAGAGTGAAGGACTGTGGGCTTGTTTGGGTTTTAGAGAGGAATCCCTCCATGCTGCCTTAGGCCTTTGCAAGAAGTTCTGCATGAATTTGCTACACATAATATCCAAAAACATGTGTGCCTCTCCCTCCCCCCTCTCTCTGTGCCTTTGTGTGTCTATATCTCTGTGCATATATGTGTGTGTGACCAGGTTATCCTGACATTCACAAACCTATAAAAAAAAATGATCTCATGACACAATAAGACCCAACTTTCTCACCACATGGCAACGTTGTGGAAGACAGTCAAGTACAGTCTTGGCTCTATCCTGCTTTCTGTATCAACGCTGACCCTGGGAGAGAAGTTTCTGCCTGATCAGTCTGTCTCTTGCCCAAGAGTACTCACTTCCACCCACTTCAATTTGGACAACGAATACTGGTTTCCACGCGTCTCTTAACCAGTAAGTTAACTGGAAACGTTCCGAAGCTCAGAAACACTCTGGAAATTCCCGGGCCTTTTGGGCTCCCACGTAGACGTGTCTTCTTCCCTGGAGCCCCTCATGCTGGGACATTTTTAACAGACACCCAGAATCTATAGGATTTAAGGACCTTTTTTTTCCCCCCCGCTACACGAGCTGTGCGTACTGCTCAAAACTTTTAGTGATGGGACAGCGTGAGGCCAGAGCTGCAGAGGAGAGCTCTTCACTGGATGTGCTTCCAAGGGACCATCTGCACAGATGGAAGGGAGACAAGAACAATTCAGTGTGGGCTCGCCCCGCGCCCCTCCCCCACAGCGCCTCCCATTCTGGTAATGTCTCCACCGCCGTTTCTCTGAAGCCTTACGTTCCGGAACACGCAGAGAAGGGGTCCTTCCTCTGCACTATTTAGCTGTCACTGTCACCACTTAATAAACAGTTAAAAGTCAGTGACTCAGCTTGCAGGTGCCAGTTTGGCCCTGGTGACTGTCAAACGGACCCGTCCCAGCTAATTTTGGTCTTGAGCAGCCATGCTTCAGGATGCCTTGAGGCAGGCATGGTGCCAGCACAGCCCGACATATTCCAGGACCTGGAAGGGCAGGAAAAAGTGCATGCAAAGCCCTGGGTCGAGTGGCGTCACGTGTTGGTGTCCAGGTGTGGGTGATGTGGGAACTGCACTCAGGAAGAGAGAGCAGTAGCTGGAAGTCTGGCAGTCAGCTCCACTCTGCTCTAAGCACACACTAGAACTTCCGCAGCCTGGAGGCAGAGCACTTCCCAGGGGTATGCCAGTGCCTGAGAGTCGCTCCTCAGGTGTCTCTACACCTACCCCAAGAAAGTGAAGACAGTGCAGGGGCACACAGCATTGTTCCTGCAATTCTTACTCACACCACCAACAAGCTGATGGGGCCACTGATTCCTTCTTTTGTTACTGCTTCTTTTGTTTTGTTTTTGCTTTTATTTGTTTGTGTTTGTTTTGAGACAGGGTTTCTCTGTGTAGCCCTGTCTGTCCTTGAACTCACTCTGTAGACCAGGTTGGCCTCACACTTGCAGCATCCTGCCTCTGTCTCCCGAGTGCTGGGGATGAAAGGTGTGGAGCCTCCACTGCCCAGCCTTGTGCCATTTCTTTTATATTTACTTAGACACATGGTTCGAGTCCACACCGGGCCATCTCTAAATTAAGGAGGTCAGCATGTGGTGGTGGGCATCTGCAAGTGGGGCTTTTTTTTTACTAACATTTTTATTTATTCTTTGGCATTTGCATACATTTACATAATATGTCTCTGTGAACTTCAATAAACCTAGCAAGGGATATTATACAGCATTCAAACAACCCTGCTGCTCAGGAGGTGATCACCATGGCCATTCAGCTCCAAGGACATCTGAGCATCATCTGCAGGTTCAGGATAGTCAGAGGAAATAGCCGCTTGCAAAATGATTTGATTTACAAGATGGGAGAAGATGAAGGCATCTTCCCTCACTTAGGACAGAATAAGAGGTTTAGAGTGAGATGTGGGGAAATGAGCCAACAACTCACGTGTGGGTCTGTTACCTTTAAGTGTTAAGTGTGATGGGCAGAAGAACTTTTTCCGTGGCAGTCATCCTCCCCCCCCTCCCGCCGCCCTGCCCCCCTGTCCCCTCAGCCCCACCCCCCACCCCCGCTGCCTTC
Source organism: Acomys minous (assembly GCF_964271855.1). Lineage (NCBI taxonomy): Eukaryota > Metazoa > Chordata > Mammalia > Rodentia > Muridae > Acomys > Acomys minous. The sequence goes on from NC_140489.1 coordinate 86,424,139, forward strand.
CCAGCCTTTGATCTCACTCTACACTTACCATTCTGGTTTATTACTCTTCTGAGGCGAGTTTAGAACAGCACCTCCCTGACTCTCTCATTTTTCCACCAGCCCCCTGGCAGGTAGCTGCTCCTTACATAGTACCCTAAACAGACTCCCACAGAGCTCTCTCTGTGACACACCTCATGTGGACTGTGCTACCTCTGAGGAGGCTTGAGGTCTGAGGAATGGAACCAGATCTTGTTTGTGCACCATCTCCCATGCAGCAAGGAAAAAAGCTCACGTGTTTGCGTAGAAGTTGACTAATGCCTGGAGGTACCTGCTCATCACCTGGGTCATTCCTCTGCCCTTCTGTGATCAGCCCTCTGTGATGCCATGGAAGGCTATGAGAGGCTGGGATAATACACACCCAGATAAAACCCTATTTGCCTCAAGTGACCCATCACGAAGGAACCATCTTGCGTTTGTAGACGGGGGCCTTACATTACTCTAACCCAGCACTGTGGACCAGTCTTAAAGCAGCAAGTTTGCCTTTGAACTTGACCTGTCCCTCCTGTGAATGTTGAAAGCCCAACTCGTAACTAACATGAGGACGTTAGTGGTAGGTGTGGACTTCCGGTACACATGGTCAAAGCTCCAAGATCTGTATCTCATATCCTATTGCACCATGGACATCATGCAGCACATTAATGAGCCTTGTAGGCTCTAGTTCCTTAGTTACCTCTTCGTTCATGGCCTGTACTTTCTTAGTGGTTTGTAAATAATCACCACACTAATGCTCTTTAGGTCTGCTTTATGAGCTTTCTAAGATGGCTCAGTGAGTAAAGGTAATTGCTGCCAAGCCTGTTGACTTGAGGTTAATCCTTAGCATCCTTATGGTAGTAAACTAACTAACTCCTGCCAATTACTCTCCGACTTACATACTCATGCATATATACATACAGACACCCATGCACACACACACACACACACACACACACACACACATGTGCACACATACACACATCAACCAATCAATACAATACATGTAAAATAAAAAGCTTTCAAGCTACACCTCACTGCTGTAGCCAAGGCTAGCAGCATAACATAACATGGTGTAGTGGAGGGAAGAGAACCGGCTGTGCTTCTTTCCCAGTCACTAGCAGGTAAGATCTAGTGACCAGCCCTTAATCTCTCTGGGCTTCGACCCATTGTCAAGGACCACAAGAGTTCCCACTCTTATGAAATCAGAGCAAAAGTGATATATGAAACGGTGTGCCATGAAATATAATGTCATGTTACGCTTTTCTTTAACACCAAAGGATATTATCCCTCTAGTCAATATTTAGTAACAGATAATAAATTGAAATTAAAAATGCTTTTTCCTTTCTCCCTCGGCTGCTGGAAAACTTGATATTTCATCCCCAGTCACAGTGGTTTTGTGAACTCAGATGTTTGGTGCATGGATTTTTTTCTTTAGTGCTCACAGTATTTTTTTCTGGTACATTTAGATTTGTGAAGTCAGTGTATTATACAAATAATACATTTTGGAAGATGAAGTATATTCTGTAAATATTATTTTGATGATGGAAAGAGGAAAATACAAGATGTTTGTCATTTGAATCTTACAGTATTTTTAGAACAGGAAAATAATACAAATAAAGTGAAGATATGTATATATATTCATAAACACAGGCACACAAACACACCCACACAGAGTCATATGCTGGTAAATTTGATAGCATACTCACCAAAAGCAATGACAGTAAACACACAAAACCCTTGAGTGTAGGAGTCACAAACTTCCGTGGTGTAGAGGCCTGTCATGGCTAACTCCAAATTACCAATACTAAAGCCATGGCTTACACAACTCCCAGAAGATGCTTCTCACAGACCTGTGCAAAACTAGTGTGTAATGTGGAAGCAAAAGGCAGGAGAAGTGAAGTCAACTGAGGAACATCAATATACAATGATTAAAATTTTCTGTCCGAAGAACATTTTTCTTTCTAATGTTTTGTGGAACGCACAATTGATTTCTTTTTTTGACATGATAATGATTTTGCTTAGAAATGTGTTTCTCATTACACAAATCAATACAATTGAATTACAGAAGGTTTTGAAGCCAATGATGAGTCTACTTTAATGTTTATTACAGAACTTTGTAATAACAAAATGATTACACTGTCGAATTGCCCACCAATAGAAAAATGGGTAAAATCTATGGGGTTTGAAATGACACTTAATTAAAAATATCAACAAAAAGATCCATTGATGTGGAAAAGGTCTTACAGCCATAGTTTTGACAACAGGCATGAAGAAATAAAACAGCCTGGGGCTGGAAAGGTGGCTCAGTGCTAAATGTTTTGCCGTGTAAGCACAAGGGCCTGAGTTTCAATCCCTAGTACCTGCGGTAAAGCGACATCTGATGGAGTGATTCTGTAACCCTGGGATTCTGTAACCCTGGGATTCTGTAACCTTAGGGATTCTGTAACCCTGGGATTCTGTAACCCTGGGATTCTGTAACCCTAGGGATTCTGTAACCCTGGGATTCTGTAACCCTGGGATTCTGTAACCCTAGGGATTCTGTAACCCTGGGATTCTGTAACCCTGGGATTCTGTAACCTTAGGGATTCTGTAACCTTAGGGATTCTGTAACCCTGGGATTCTGTAACCTTAGGGATTCTGTAATCCTAGGGATTCTGTAACCTTAGGGATTCTGTAACCCTGGGATTCTGTAACCTTAGGGATTCTGTAACCCTGGGATTCTGTAACCTTAGGGATTCTGTAACCCTAGGGATTCTGTAACCCTAGGGATTCTGTAACCTTAGGGATTCTGTAACCTTAGGGATTCTGTAACCTTAGGGATTCTGTAACCTTAGGGATTCTGTAACCTTAGGGATTCTGTAACCCTGGGATTCTGTAACCCTGGGATTCTGTAACCCTAGGGACTCTGTAAGCCTAGGGCTGGTCAGGAGAGGCAGGTTGGTCTAGGGAGTTCACTGGTCAGCCATTCTAAGCAAAATGACAAGATGCAGGGTAATATGGAGTTGTTAACCTCTGGTCTCCACACATGCCCCCAAGAATGAGTGTAAACACACACACACACACACACACACACACACACACACACAGACACCACACACCACGCACGCACAAGAGACACTAATGCTACATTATATGTAACTATGTATATATACACATTATAAATGCACAAAATAGAGAAATAACTCATGTCTAGGATACTTGTATATTTGGAAGAGAAAGTATAATCAAAACGGATGTTGCCTTGTTATGCTTAAAATCTTCATCACATTATATATATTTACCAGAGTGTTAATTGCATGATTTCTAATATATAACTCAGAGGAGTGAGGGTGTGAGGAGGCTCACAATTTCACTACTGCAACAGAAACCAGGCAAAGAACTTAAACATTTTCTCTGTCTTTTATTTTTTATTTTTATTATTTATTTATTTATTTTACATATCATTTATTTATTTACTTATATGCATAAGTGCTCTATCTGCATGTACACCTGCAGGCTAGAAGAGGGCACCAGATCTCATTACAGATGGTTATGGGCCACTATGTAGTTGCTGGGAACTGAACTCAGGATCTTTGAAAGAGCAGCTAGTGCTCTTAAACGCTGAGCCATCTTTCCTGCCCTGTCTTTTATTTTGTAAAGAGACATATGTACATATGGATATAACTGTGGAGTACCCACTGATATCCTCACTTCTCCCAGCCCACGTTTTAATCTATGCTCACCTAGTTACTATAACTAAGAATGAATTAAAGTGTATATAATGGGGCAGGGGAAATAGTGCAGTGATACAGAAGCATGAGGACCTGCATCTGTTGCCTAGAAACTACAGGAATATACACGAGACACTGTTGTACTCGCTTAGTTCTAGCCCTGGGGAGGCAAAGACAGATGGATCTCTGAGGCTCAGTGTACTAAGGCCAGTGAGAAACCCTATCTCAATAAACAAGGTAGGTGGCTCCTCAGAGGTTGACCTCTTGCCGCCATATGCATACACACATTTGCATATGTACTGGCAAAACCTTGTGCCTACAGGAACACACGCCTGTGTGCACACACATGCAATTTGTACAACGGTTTCTATGAAGATACTTAATGTGCACTTTGTATTTATTATTACTTATAGGTATCTTGCCATTATTTGATCCCTAAACTAAAACTCAAAGAGTTGCACATAGTGATTTTCTTATTTGTTTTGCTTTTTGTTTTCCTTCAAGAGTCATACATTAGCCAGGCGCTGTGGTTTATGCCTGTAATCTCAGCACTCTGGGAGGCAGAGGCAGGCAGATCTCTGTGAGTTCGAGGCCAGCCTGGTCTACCAAGAGAGTTCAGGACAGCCAAGGCAACACAGAGAAACCCTGTCTTTAAAAAAAAAAAAAGTCATACATTGCTAATAGGCCTCATTCCAGCCAAATGGGAAGACACAAAATTGAAGATAAGCCAGAGGCAGCCAGTGTCCACCATGCATATGCTGACTGACTCAGCAAGTTGCCACCAGACTTGCCCCATATTTGGCCCAGAGTAATTGGTGTCCAGTGACTGTGATCTAAATTAAAACTGAAGATAAAAACAGGAGACGTGTGAGTGAGGCCCGGCTAAAAAGTAAACAACAGGCAATGGATGCCCTGGCAGCCCAGGTGGCAGCCAACCAGAAGCTGGTGTTTTGTTGACAGCAGCTCTACTCCCACAGGCACCTTTGGGTGGACAGACTGGCTTGGTAATTGGAGATGTGCATCTGGTCATGGGCCTAATGCACCCAGGCGTGAAGGGCTTAGCTTATCCAGGGCAAGTCACAGACAGCATGTACATCAGAACGTCCACAAGAGACTGCCCATGAGCGAGCACAGCACAAGTAGTGTGCTTGTTGCATTAAAATGTATCCATGCATCTATCTTCTTTTAAAAGATTTATTTTATCATCTTCTTTTACTCGTATATATGTAGGCTTGAGTGTATGTACACTGTAATTATTCAGGTGCCTTCTGAGGCAGGAAGAGCACTGATCCCCTGGAGCTGGGATTCGCACAAGGTTGTGAAACATTTAACGTTTGTGCTGGAAACTGACCCCAGGTCTTCTGCAAGAGCAAGAAGTGCTTCTTCTCTTAACCACTGAGACATCACTTCTGCCATCCATGTATCTTACTAGCCACTGGCCGGGAGCTGCCATAGTCCACCACTTTTTATCCTTGTTTTTTTTCCAGGGTTGCAGGAGGTTCTGTACAGTGTTGAGAGCAGGCCACGGCACATCTCTAGTCTCCTTGTGTGGTTCATATCACACATTAACCTTAGCAGTAAGATGCAGAACTCTGCAACCACCAGGAACCCTTTAGAGTCTCCTCTCCCAACCCCCATCTTCACCACTGCATACTCAATAAATTGAATTCTAGCACGTAGGGTTGTGATGGGCATTGCTGACTGTCGACTTAATAGGAGTTAGAATCTAGGCAGGTCTATGATGGGGAATTAGGTTAACTGAGATGGGAACACACTGCCTGAATGTGAGCACCACCAATCCGTGGGCCAGGAACTCAGAATAAATATAAAAGGGAAAGCGTGCTGAACACCAGAATTCGTGTCTCTCTGCTTCCTGACTATGGATGCCACGTGACCAGCTTCTTCATGTTACTACTGTGATGTGGCCACGATTCACTGAAGCATGGGGGTGAAAATAAACACTTCCTTTCACAGGCTACTTCTTGCCGGGTACTTGGTCTCAGCCACATTAAAAGTAACCAATGCAGGGACGGAGGATTTGTTACTGTTATTTATCATACCCTTGAGATCCATCAAAGTCAGTCCACATGTGTGTAGCGCCCTTGTTATCACTGTATAATATATGTATTGTGTAGCATGGTAAGCAACATAGAAAACAGTTTGTCCTGTGGCATACACATGCACACGCATGCACACACACATTAAAACACACATGTGTGCATGCACACACACCACACATACAGAAGCAGACAAGCGCTTTACAAATGAGAAGAATGTGTGTTTTCTTTACTCTTTGTAAGCATGTGCGTGTGAGGTGTGTATGGATGTGTGGAGAGACAGCTGTCTAGGTCTTCCTCAGTCTCTCTCACTTTAATTACGATGGGAAGTTGTCTCAGGGAATCTGAAGGTACCTGAATCAGTTCATCTAGCTGTCTAGCTTGCTCTGAGGAGCCCCTGTCTCTGCCTCCAGAGTGTTAGAATCACGAGTAGGTCGCCACTTGCAGCATCTTTTACAAGGGCCCCGGGGATCTGAATTCTGATATACTCCGTCATCTACCCAGCCTCAGGAATGATGTGCATGTGTTCTTACAACTCTCTAGAAGCCATTTGAACTTGAACTCTTTCAGATGCGTTCCTCCAGTTGACTTTGTATTTTCCTCCCAGTCCACATGCCGTCAGTTATGCTTTTTTTTTCTTTCTGTCCTATCATTCTGAGTAATGGTTTTTTGAGCAAAACTACAAAGCTTGATCTCCAACCTCAGCCCTCATTTCAGAAAGTGGAAAAAAGTGAAACTATGTTTTTTTTAAAGGGTAGTGTTCATTCCGGAAAAGCAAATCTTCATAGAAATCCGCAGCTGACATATGTGTGCATCTTCTCAACCAACATACAGTGTCAGCAAGCTACCAGGACAGATTTTATAAATGCCATTTTGTGTTCTTTGCCTCAGCACATGACCACCCAGGGAGGGAGGGGAAATCAGTGTTAAAAGGAGAATGATTTGGGGTGGGGGCCAAATGATGTTTGCTATACCAGGTTAGACCTGCTTGATGCCTGTCAGAGGTAATGATTGTCAATGTAAGAAGATCTAGCATCACTCAGGAAACAAGTCCTTGGGGAAGGCCTGTGAGGCGACTACCTAGATAAGGTCAACTGAGGCTGAAGAACTGTATTGAACATGTGGGGCACCATTCTATGATGTGGGTTCTGAAGCGATCAAAGAAGAGACAGTGGCCCCAGCACAGGCGCACACCACTCACCACTTCATCAGGCCAAGGCTTCCAGGAGTCCCCCACATTCCAGATGATACCATCAAACTGTGAGCCAAGAGAAATCCTACTTTCTTTAAGCTTCTTGTGTCACCTGTCTGTCTACAGGACAAGTGACTAGCAGTTTCTGCCGATGACAGTGGCTGTAGCCCCTAGAACACTAGTTGCCAGTGTCTGGCTCTCAGTGGAAATGCTTTTCCACTGCATTTGGACTGTGCCTTGCGACACCAGGGTCTATGAGGCTCTGTGGTTTCTTCCTTGGGGACATCTTCCACTTGTTCCTGGGGGTTATTCTGCTGTCTACACAACCTTTGCATGTCACCCCTCCAGAAAAATGTCACAATTTATATCTGTAGCTTGGTGTCACAATTTGGGTCCAGGAACTTGGTTTCAGGAGTGGATGCTATCTCCAGGGATGACGCGGTGTCTCTGGGATCGCTTGTAAGTGCTTATAAGTACACCAGATGAGGAACTCTGTTTTTATCCCCTGCTCAACACACAGTGGTTTCTCTTTTGTACACACTAAGCCATGGAAACACCTTCTCATGGTAACAGCTGCATAGGAAGGCAGCCTCAAGTCAGACACAGAGAGCCTGTGCCCCATCTGACCACGGAGTGTCCTGTGGTTGTGGCTGATAACTTATCTGCATTAGAAATGTTTCTTTTTGTCAGTGTGTGGCTTTTGTAAGTTTTTTTTTTAACAGGAGGGAGGAAAAGTTTCTCAGCTTAGCATAGTGAAGCCCTTTTTCTAAAGGGCCTATAAATAATCTTGAATTCCTGGTGCTGCCTCAAATGCAGCTCTTCTGAGCTGCAATGTCCGCTCTTTCTCTGAAACTGGAGTCGTCATTCAAAAATAGTTTCACTCAATTTAACTGCCTATTGAGCCCTCTAAATTACAGATATTAAGCCCTTGGTTTCAAAACAAACTTAATGAACAGTTCTGACAATCTATAAGCAAGGCCACTGGAAATTCATGGGCCAGATGGAATCACAGATTACACCATTTTCCTACTGGCCTGCAATTTTCGGCACCTGGATCGACATTCCAGGGATACATATTATGTCTGGTGCAGTAATTCCTGCCTCTGATAACTGAATTTGTGCTCTAGAAAGCTCAGTGCCAGCAGAGAAATGCCTTCTAACTTCACTGGCAATCCCTTGAAATGTCAGGGCAGAACTCGACCTGACAATATTGGTGGCAAGGTATTCTAAGGGGACTCTCTTTTTGTGAACTGAACTGGACGTATTTGTATTAGTATATGTCACTGAAGACTTTCCAAGAGGAAATTCTTTGAGAGAAAAAGCAGAAATATGGCAGTAGGTAGGGGAAGCTGCTACAATGGCATGGAAAGTTCTGGTTCCTTTAGAGGTATGAGATAAGGAAGAGGAGGGTGTATAAATTAATAAAGGAAGAAAAGGAGAGGGTGTGAACAACATGTTGTTACCCTAAGGACTACTCAAGTATTCATAGCAAGGCGAGCTTCTTAATTTGTAATTCACTTTAAATATTCCGCTATCTGCTTTATGGGTGGGGGATGCTGGATAACATCCTCACCACATCCTTCAGTGTGAGAACAATAGAAAGGCAGGATGCAGGAAAATGGGAAGCAGGCGTGGTGAACCAGTTCCCTTATTCAGCTTGCCCAGCTGGACTCGAACCCTGGCCAGTGGTTTTCAAAACACATCTGCTCCCTTTCCTCCCCCTACATTTATATTTGTCATGTCATATTTAAATATTTTTCCCCATCTGTCTTCCTGAGAGTAGAGGAAAAGGTTTTTCTACTTAGGAAATTTAACAGATTCACCTCCATGTCCCTTGTGCCCCTGTGGAACCTGAAACAAGAAAAGCTTAAGACGCTTTGGTTGACAGAATACACGCTCCAATTTCCTTGGGCAAATTGAGTGATTTCTTCTTCTGATAATCAGAAAGCATCTGACAGGTGGATTTTTATTTAAAGAGGAAGCGTCACAAAGTAAGAGGGCAAAACACAGCTTCAAGCACAGGTCACTTGACTGCCAGTGGACTGAGCCTTCTGGAACCTCAAATGCTGTCTCACCTCATTACTCTCTGCTCCTTCATCACAGATAGCAGGAGGGGTTAATTTCAGGGACTCAGAGAGACTGTCTCCTGGAGTCCCAAGGGCAAAAACATCCTCCATGTTAAGCAAAGAAATTCCATCAGTGGTATACAGCCTGCCCAGAACAGGCTAGGAAAGACTGCTGCCGAATGGTGCAGAGTAGAGGGTAGGAAGTCCCTACAGAGCGGACAGTGTAACTGCTTGGCTTTACAGACCTGCAGGTCAACTCCAGATACATAAAATAAGTCACTTATGGGATCCTGCTTGTCATCACAGGTCACTGTCCTGTTATCCAACCCCACCCTTCTGCAACCTTAAAAACACTGAGCAATAAATAGATGACTTATAGGAGGTCATTTTTATATTTCAGAACTCTGGTGGGAATCAGATTTTATATCCACCCAGCCCCCTAAATAGCTAAAAAAAAAATAATCTGTTTCACAAGGAGGAGTAAGTATTTCTTTTTTTTTTTTTCAAATATACATAAGCTTTAATTTTGCAATTTGAATATTCTTTTTTTTTTACACATTTTTATTGAAAATTAAAAATAATTCCTATTACATCTCATTTTCTATCCCATCCCATGCATCCTCCCATTCCTCCCTCCCTCCCACTTTCACCCCAATCCCCCTTCCCTATCAAACCCCTACCCAGATCTAGCCAAGGGACAGAACATTCTCCACAGCTAAGTGGAGACTGGGGACTGACTTTCACAGGATCTCTGGTGCCCCATATTTGGCCATGTCCCTTTGTGGGGGAGGCCCAATGGCACTCGGAAGAAGGATAGAGGACTACCAAGAAAAGACTTGATACCCTAGCACCATATTCAGGGGGAGGAGGTCCCCCACAGCCACAGTCATAGGGAAGGAGTAAGTATTTCTTTACTTTGGGCTGAAATCTGGCAACATGATTCATTTTAAGTTTGTTACTGGATGAAGGTCTGTTAGGTAGAAGTGAGATGCACTGATAATAGCTAAGTTATCACACATGCTGTGCCCCAGTCACTGCTTGGATTTGGGCGTGTTATTTAGGTGGCCTTTCACATTTTTTGTTGAAGCCTACAGAAAGATTTTGGTGGAAGAATGTCAAGCACGCCTGGGAGGGATGTTCAGAAAATGCTCAACCTTCCTCTCATGGGTCCTAACTCCTGGTTGTTATGAAGAGGTTGGTGAGGAGATCTTAACCATAAAACTGTGAGAAAGGTGCCTCAGTCTTTTCTCCCTCACCAACCTCTGCCATGCCTTTAGCACGTGGCTCTTCAGGAAGGAATAAGAACTGCAGGAAAGAATAAGAGCCTGTGGTGGTAAACCTCAGGAAAAGGTAGGCATTAGCTCTTCAGGAATTATTTTATATGGATATGCAATCACTATGTTACAGTTTCCAAGATGGACAAGAGCTGAGACCCAGTGAGACACCAATCATGTGGCGTCTCATAGCTAATAAACGAGTGTCCCATCAGATTTGAATCCAAATCTTCATTATCTAGCCGTGCACAGATTCCTGCAGCAGCTACCAGGGCACACAGATAAACGCCTAAGATGGTAGGTGACGGCAAAACTATTACGTCAGCATTCACTCTCAGGAACCAACTGATTTTTTAGGCTTTTAAGATGCCTGTCTATTTATCTGATGTGTATGCATGTGGGTGCATAGATGGAGATCAAAGGATAACCTGTGTGAGTCAGTTCTCTCCTTTCACCATGATTGTTTTGGGGGATTGAACTCAGGTCCTTAGGCTTGGAGGCAGGTGCCATCCTACCACCCTCCAACTGATCTTGGTTTAATGTAAGTTTGGAAGGGATCCTCACCATCTCCAGATTAAATTGCCTCAGTATCTCTGGGAGACTTGTTCTGGAACCCCTGGAGAGACCCAATCTGTAGACACTCAAGTCCCCTAAGTAGGATGGATCAGTATGCACACGGAAACTGTTCACATCTTTTCACATATGTCCTGCCATCTATACTTGACTTTCAATACCAAATGCAGTGTGAATCCTGCAGAAAGTGTTCTATTGTTGGGTTGTTTAGAGACGAAGAAAAAACAAACAATATGCAGCCTCTTAATTTCTTCCTTCTTCTCCTCCTCCTCCTCTTCCTCCTCCTCCTTCTCCTTTTCCTTCTTTTCTTCTTCTTCTTAATCTTCTTCTTCTCCATCCTCCTCCTCCTCCTTCCTCTTTTTCTTCTTCCTCTCTTCTTCCTCTCCTTCCTTCTCATAACTGGTTGAATCTTTGGGTACAGAACTAAAGGTAACAAAGGGCCAACTGCCCATACAGTATCTTGCCATTCTCAACAATAACAAACAGCAGATCACTCTTTACAGCTCCAGTCTAAACTTTGGTAACAACTACATCTATTAAGCCTAAAGCTGCTCATTGCTGCTTTTCCAATAAGACACATCACAGAAAAGGAGGCAGGCTGCATATATCACACTGGTTAGCTAAAGGGATCTTCCCTTCTTCCCTCATTGCCTGCTCAGTTATGGGTTTTGTTTTGTTTTGTGTGTTTTTTTTTTCCTTCAAGTAGGTTGCCAGCAAGATTATCTATCCCTTCAGGTCAGTTGTACCCGCAACAGAGATTCTTGTGTGATGTTGTGGTAGACCTGCTCTCAGGCTGGCCAAGCAATGGCTTTCTCAGGAGCACAAGGAGACCAGGACGCACACTGTAGCAAGTGAAAGCATTGCGTTAGAATGCAGCTTTGGGGGCTCATTTAAAAATATAACTCAGGCAGTAGCAGGAGCTGTTAAAAATGTTGGCAGCTGTCTTTTTTGCAATCTTTCGTGCAGAGGACGAAGTGGATTCAAAGACAAATGCAATCCATGGCATGTTTCAGCTTCCTTCATGAGCTCTCGTGCACCGATGTATTGGAGGACATTATGTAAAGTTGACACTTACACTTACTTTCATTAGTTGTTACTATAAAGCCATTCCAAGTCAGCTTCAGAAGTGTCATTTCAGACTATACATTCCTTTATGCACTTTTCATTTGCATATTTATTAATTTAGCATTTATTTGGAACCGACTGTTTAGAGATTGAGCAATTAAGACTTCAGTGGGAAACATGGAAAATATCGCGGGATGGCCTGTTGGATCTCACTTTGCTTTTCACCTCGCACAGTGCCACTGTCAGGGGGATTGGCCCTGCGGATGCATCTCATCTAAGTGCCCCGGTTTTCCTCTTGAGCTTATGATGGGGCGAGGAAGGACAAAGCAGCCATTGTTCTTTCTAGCTTCCCCCCAGTGACACTTTATCAGGCTCTGAATTCCAAATCGGTTTCCTTTTTTCCTGATTCTCCTATTTTTATGTCAGTAATGAGGAGTTCGAATGCCCGGCAAAGTGCTGATGGGCGCAATGCTCTGTCTGTCTGGAGATGAACTTGGAAGACTTATGGTTTAGGGAGGCTTTTGTGATTCTCAAGTGGGGAAGCTGGCTCAGAGCACTTAATACAGTGAGAAGAAAAGACAGCCAGGGCCTTTCTCTCACAGCAGGAATCCCGCTGACCTAAGGGGAAACATCCAGGAAGAGCGGCTGCTGACCTGAGTGTTTGGGGGTATCACAGCACCCCTCGGACCCATTACTTCTGTCTTTGATGAGATGCTCTTTCTGAAAGGCTCAGAGAGAGTGACATCTTTAGGGACTTTGCCTCTGGACAAACCTGACTGGGCACAGTGTTTATAGCAATCCATACATGCACTTTACACCATTAGGAGTAAAGGAAATATAGGAATTCACGGTGAGTGTTTTCTCCTAAGCCTTACTGTTTTACTTCTAGGAAACCTATCTAGATGGCGAATCAGCAAGCTGAACAGGCCAGTGATTCTAACTCCCAACAACATTCTGTCTCAAACTATGAAAGGGACCAGGAAACGGCATATTGTCAAGGTAAAAATATAAAAATAAATTAAGACTTAGGACCAGCTTTATGATGCAACTCACCGTAAAGTGGGGTGACATTAAAGGGACAGGCCCACGTGCTTCGAGGTCAGGAAAACTTCCTTCTCACCTTCCTGGCCTGACATCTGGAGACAGCATGAGACTTCCCCCTCCAGGAGAGTCCTCTACAGGCTGGCTGGCCCTGGGGGTCAGATAAGATGAAGGCTGATTAGGACACATTTACCCAATGCTGTGGGTTTATCAGCTTCCTTTCTGTGCTACATAGTTCTGCATCAGCTTGACTAAGGAGTTATCTAAAAGGAAGGAACCTCAATTGTGAAAATGCTGATCCAGCAGTAGGACATTTTTTTTAGTGATCGATGGGGGAGGGCACAGCCCACTGTGAGTGGTGCCATCCCAGGACTGGTGGTCCTTTGTTCTATAAGAAAGCAGGCCAAGCAAGCCATGTGAAGCAATCCATTAAGCAGCTCCTGCCTCCAAGTTCCTGCCCCGACTTCCTTCAGTGATGAACTGTGATGTGGAAGGGTAAGCCCTTTCCTCCCCAACTTGGTTTTTGGTCATAGTGTTTCATCATAGCAATAGAAACCCTCATCAGGACACCTTCTTTTGTCTAAGCTCGCCAGTCCTAAATTAGATTAATCGAACTGTATTTTGGCCCCACTAAAACCTCTGAGGCTCTAAGCCTCCACAAAAGGCTGGCTTCAGCTTTGCAGGGGCCTTTCTCTCTGTGTGTCTGCCATGTGTGCATGTCCTCACTTTTAATAAAGCATTTTCTACCTGTTGGTTCTGCTGTGTGGGAGATTTTCCCCATTGCTCAAGATTCTTTCCTGCCTTATAATTCTCTAACTGGCAGGGAAAGGGTTTGACCCAGACTGCTAGATGGTACCATGTGTGCACAGGTGCTCATGGTCGCACATACACCACATAAGAAAATGTCGTAGGACCAGTACTGACAGTGGGAGTTCCTCCATTCCCTGACCTCTGATGGCCTGAGGTATTATCTTTGCTCTCAGCACAACCCATGGATCTCTTGACACTTGTTCTGCTCACAGGAAAAGCTGCTGTTGCTGTCCGTCGAGTCCACATAGGTTCTCAGCCCCACCCCACCCCTGGAGTTTGCCTGCAGCACTTTGAATGTATACATGTGCCTCTCTGTAGCCAGGGGATGATGTTTATCTTGTGTCAGTTCTGTTCTCTGTTGGGGAGTGATGCAATGATTGTCTCTGAGTCTCCTCAGAAGGGCATGCAGGAAATGCTTAGACAGTGGGGTGCGCTTGCTTGGGAGACTTAGTTTGAACACATCCGAAGATAGAACCCCTGAGAAGACAGTCTGCATTTCGCCTGGAAATTTTTGTTTGCAGGAATCAAAGATGTGAGAATTTAGAGATTGTATCCCCTACCTTGACTTCTACATGTCAGTGGTCAAAATCCTATCTTTATTAGGTGGTACTGCAGAGCACTGGCTTCCCAGGGACATGAGTACAAAGAAGGAGGGCTGTTAGTTCTGTGATGTCCAAGGCAAGACGCTCTCCACCACAGCACCTCTTAGACAAGGAGCCAAGTTCCACACCCTGATTGTGCAAAGGAAGGTCTACCACTCACTATACCTGGCCCAGGTAAAGCAGTGACCCAGAATGAGGAAGCCAGAGCTTGGTCAACAATGTGACAGTTTCTACAGCCTGGCTCTAATGTCAGAGAGGCTTGCTTCTTTCCTGCATCTTCCCTGAGTGTCATGATAGAGTCCAAACAAGAAGACCCAGGCTCTGATAACACTTATACTTATAAAATAGAAATAAATAAACTCTTAACATGTGGAGACATTATATGCTTCTGTTTTTTGTTTCTTTTGGCTTTGGTGCCCAGCGACAGTCATCAGACAGCTCAGGTGCAGCTCAGTTCTGTAAAAAAAAAAAAAAAGTCCTAGTGTGGCCATGGGTAGCGCTGGGAAACCTTGCCCCAGAAGTGTAGATGTTTCCTAATCTGACTGAAGTTACTGCCAAAGCATGGGGGATCTTGAGGAGTGAGTGGTTTGCACTTTTCTTAGTTCTCTCCTCACTAGCCCCACCTGTCTCCAAAGCAGACCTGGAATGGCTATCATCCTAGAGGGCAAAGGTCAGGTGTTTTACGTCATTGACTGAAAGATGATCAATGTGCTCATTCCATCAAGCTCTGAGAAAATTATTGACTGTTCCTTTAGAAAACAAGAGATTCTTATGGTCCTGTCTGATAAAAATTTTTCTTTGAGTCTGAGGTGACATGGTGGAGTTGCTGTCTGCAGCACGTGCTTGGGGTTTCACATCTGCTCCACAGCACAGCACCAGTGTGGATGGGTAGGGAACACAGCAGCAGCGAAGAAAGGGGAAAAGAATCCAGGAGAAGGTCCTATAAAAAGAATGAATGAAGACCAAACAGGAGGCCTTCCAGCTTGACCGGAAACAGACACAAAGGGGAAAGCAAAATCAAATGAAAGCAGAAAGCATGTGCTAGCTTTTCATGAAAACTCACCTCAACAAGAGGAAAAGACAAGGGCTTAGGAAGAATACTTGTCAAATTCCACAGCAAACATTATAGCACACAGAAAAAGGAGTCTTAGGAAAATCTCACAAAAATGAAGCAAGGATGGTGATTATCTGTAAGGTGGAGAGGTCTGAGTGATACAGTTGTGAAACCAAAGCTTGCAGCATTTTTTTCTTTGAGACAAGGTTTCTCTGTGTTAGCCTTGGCTGTCCTGAACTCACTTTGCAGACCAGGCTGGGCTCGAACTCACAGTGATCTACCTGCCTCTGCCTCCCAAGTGCTGCAAGCATTTCCTAAAGACACTGCTTCAAGCCCCCAGAACAGGAATGCTTCAATAAAAACCATAGCAGCAGATAAGATCATTTCCATAAGTTGCAGGATATGGGGAACATAGAATCAGTTTCTTTCCAAAATCAGTTGCAGAATTAAGTAGAAGAGTAACAAATGAGGCTTATTAGCATAGTGAAATAACTTTGAAGTAGACAGTGTCAAATACAACGATAAATATGTAAATCTCACACAAAGCCAACGATATTGCGTGGAAAGACACAAAGAAAACAGTTAAGAATGGTGAGTCTTATTCCAAATTAAAATATCAATGCTCCCAAATAAATAATTAAGTCTAATAAAATGTCTTTTACAAATTAGGGCATATTTGGAAACTGTACAAATTGAATATAAATTTATATGAAAGAATAAATGTGTGAACATTGCCAGGGACAGTGTGAAATGTATGCATAACAAGGTGGATCTCATCCTATGAAATATTAAAATATTCTAAGGGCTTCTATTGTAACAGAATATGCTCCTCATGAGAACACAACAGAGAAGCCATGACTGCATGAAGGGCTGATAGGAGGCACTGTGTAGCACGGTCACTGGAAAGAGGAGAGCATGCAAGGCAGAAGAGTTTTTCTTTGCAGAAACGTATTAAGAAAATAAATATGTATGGGAACTGACCATTATGTATAACACACACACACACACCCACACACACACACCCACACACACCTCAACATAGTGAGCACAGGGGCATCCAAGCATGGATTGAGTCATTTCACATGGTATATTTGAAAAGATTTATACTGAAACCTGAACTCCCTTCTTTGCTGATATTTGTTTATTTGTTTTTATTTGTTTATTTAGTTTTTAATTTTTTTTCTCCCTTCTGTTTAATTGAACTCTCTCCCTCCTCCACCCTCTCAAGGCTCAAGGCCTTTGCTTCTCCAGTCAGCCTTCCTCTTAATTTCTCTGGGCATATACCTTCAGCCGATTCTCGGGATTTTCTGAGCTTCTCTTTTTATTAGATCTGTCTTATCCATTACCCATTGTCCCTTTTGTGGATTTTTGAAACCATTGCAACTCATTTCAGCAAAGCATGTACTTCGATGACTCCATTGCAAAGAGTATGGGGTATTGGTGTTCTGAGTTGAGTCCTAAATATACTTCAAGAGCTCATGAGCTAAAGGCTTAGTTCTCAGCTGATGGTGCTATTACAGAGTATACAGGGTGTAGATGGAGGAAGCCAGACATAGGGTCCCTGCCCATGAAGGTGCTATAGATTCCACCAGATCCTTCCTCTCTGCCTCTACTAGTGCCCACTTCAAGGTAAGAAGGTGTATGTGTTGGTGTCATGGTCCACAGTCACAGAAAGCCAAGGATGCTCAATGTCCTCTGTCTGTGGGTGGCTGCACCATGCCCTCTCTTGACTACTTTTGGGAGGCTTGCAGACTGCAGCTTATGTGACTTGCATTTTGATGTACCTTTTCCAGTCCTCTATAGACTTCTTTTTATCACTTGATGTAAGCTAATCCACAAACCCTTCCCTGAGCTCCGAGGGCACCACAGAGGTGCAGAAGTGGGCACTTATAGACCTCCCCCTGCAGAGGAAGACACTGAGGTCAGAGAAGACCTGGGCCTCATGCAAGCCACTTGGCACTATTTGTTAGACATTATTAGCAATCAGTGGGATGACAGAATTTAAAAGAAGATGCAAGATAACATTTCCCTGGATTTCAGTTTTAAAAAACAATAATGATAGATATGATCATTCCAGTTAACTATTAAACTTACTGTCAATACCACGAGTGATGCATCTGGCTTTACTTGGGTTTCTCAATGTGACTTTAAATCAGTTTGGGAACCCTGTATTTTCTTTAATTTATAGAGTGATGAAGAGGGGAGAGGAAAACCACAGAAGTTGTAGTTATGAGAGGCATGGGTACCAAATAGTGCCTAGTTGGTTCTCTATACCCCACCGTCACTGAGGACCTGATCTTGTCAATAGGAGAAGCAGGTCACTTACAATCAAGTCACCTCTTCACCAACAGCATTGAAGAAAAAAACAAACAAACAAATAACAAAAGTACACATGTCCTCTGCATTAACACTTAGGAAAGCATTGCAAAACACTTAGAAAACTGTTTTTGAAAAGCAGTACCCTCATCTACCAGTGGACTGCTGCGGGATCCCACCAGCTCCAAGGAGCCGCTTGACACTCTCACTTTCATCAGAACCTTGACTAGTGCCCACTCCAGTGTCCACTCCAGAAGACAAACGTCTTCTTTGCACTTCCTCAGAACTAGAGTCAACAGACAAAGCATGGTGGGTAACAAGGGTGTCACAGACAGAGTCAAGGATTTCAGACCTGAGAGGAGACTGTTTTTTAAAGGAAAAAGGTCCAATTGCTCAAAATACTGTCATTTCCAGGATGCAATTAATGGTCTTTCTGAAAGTATTAATGAGGTATACAGAATTCTGGGTAGCCTTGATTGGCTTCCTAATAACATTTAGTATCCATTTCAAGAGAATTTTGGATTGTGTTAATTTTCTCAGTTTTTCAAAAAGTGTCAGTTTATTAAAGGAGACAATCTTCTGTTATGATAAATACCAGAACAGTACTTTCAAATACTCCATCCTAAGAAAATAAATAAATAAATAAATAAGAATGTACTGTAGTAAGCGTGTCTGAGTTTATCAGTGTGTGAATTTATGTAGCTGGAAGAATAAAGTACCCAGTGCAAGTCACCAGACAACTGGCATGTGCTGCCCACCATTGTTGTGGGGTTGGCTTCTCCCACAGCTCTGGGGCCCCTGCTCCTGGACTCCCTCAACGCCCTGGGCAGGCGTCTGGCTTCTCCTTCAGTAGAAGAGGCACACCTAGCCCTGTCTTTACTGCCTGAATATTCTCCTGTGACCCACTCTGTGTCTCTTTTCATAAAGAGACCAGCCAGACTGGGGGAAATGACAGGCCTGCACTTGTGTGACCTTGTCTTATGTAATTGTATCTGCAACACTGTGTTCCTAAATAAGATCATGGTGTGAGATTCTGAGGGAAGGGCTTCAGGGTATGAACACAGATGGGGTGGGACTCAGTTCAAGACATCACTTACCCTAGAGATGGAGCAGTCGCCTGAGTCCGGGCCTTTTACAGTCTCCAACTCTCTAAGTAGACTTTGCTCTGGAAATTTGTCCCATTTTCTTCCTTCTCATTGCAGTTTAGGAAACCAAGGACACCTCTGAAGGGAACTTTCTTATCCTTTCTTCTGAGGACTTCCCAGCAAGCCACAGACTGACACAGTCGCCTCTTCTGTCCACTCATATCATTAGTGCTTTGAACTGCTCATGCCATGGCTTATTATCATTAATCATTTAGTTATAAAGGTCACTTGCTAGTTGCCAGTGGCAAATACTGTCTGCTAAATTTGCTGGGCCTTATAATGTGCACAGCGGGATGTGAGATTTATAGTTCTGGGCCCCCAGGAAAAAAATTGCTGTCTGTAGGCATACATCAGGCATTTGGTATTTGAGGAAGGGGGCTGGGCAGCAGGAGAGGGGGAAGGGATTGCAAAGGAAGCACACACAGTTTCCGAGGCTTGGTGCTAAAGAAGTTGCTGGACATATGTTCTTTGATACATTCTGCATCTCATTTGCGAAGGTGGCTGCTGCTGCTGCAGATGAACAGGGATATATTTAGCGGGAAGAACCACCCCCTGCACAACCTCAAGTAGATGCTAAGGTAATTCGGAGAACCGCTAAACTTCGCCTTTAGCCCTGCGGAGGGCATTGGGCTTCCAGCTCACTCTATAATCTTTCTATTTTGTGGGCAGGCTCTCCTGGGGCATCTGAGACTGCTTTCCTGTCTTGTGCCATTCAATTCTAGGTAATGTTACCATAGAATTATGTCACTGTGATGTCAGCCAATTCCAGAGGACCTGCCCCTCTGGACCCACCCCTCTTTTCCCATGGTCATTCTCTGTTCCTACAAATTGATGCATTCGTGATTCTTTGCCCTTTAAGTACTGATTAACTGAGGGGAAATTTTCATATATTACTCAAGGCTGTAGAAGAATTTCACATGACAATGAGCTTGCAGGAAGATGACCTTTGAGAAGATAGGCTGTGAAAGGACACGGATTATGCTCTGCTCACATGAACTTCTGTAAAACCCCATGAACAAGTTGCTTTGGTTTAAAAAAAATTACCTGTCTTTAGAACATGTAGAATTGGGAAGATACTTTGATAATTACACATCTGATAGAGAAATGCTGCCTAGAATATTTAAGAAACTTGAAAAATTTAAGTACCAAGAAATCAAACAGAATAGTCAATAAGTAAGCCAGTGAAATATATGTTGTCCGAAAGATGAAATATAAGTGCCCCAAAGCACGAAAAATATTCAGTATTAACAGTCACCAGAGAAACGCAAAACCTCATTGAGAATTTATGTCACTCAAGTCAAAATGACTGTCACTAAGAAAACCAGCACCACCACCAACAACAAAACAAACACTGTTGAGGATGAGGAGAGAAGGGAACCTTTGTACACTGCTGGTGGAAATACATACAATTTCACATACAAGATATCACTATGGAAGTTCCTCAAAAAAGAAAATACATGGAAAATAGGTCTACCAGATGACCTAGCTATGGCATCCTTAGGTATTTATCCAGAGGTCTCCAGGTCTGATAACATACACACAGGAATGCCAATACTTATTTCATCACTAGTCATGATAACCATGTTATAGAACTAACCTACATGTCCTAAACCAGAGGAATAAACCAAGAAAATGTAGCATGCATGCACAATGGAATCTTATTCAGTAAAAGTAGAGTGAAACCTTCTTAGGGAACGAAGAGGACTAACATGAGGGGAGGAATGAGAAAGGAGAGAGCTGGGAGAAAAGAGTGTGTTCAGGGTGCACTGTACACTTGAGTGAAAATGTTTTTATCAAAACCAGTACAGTACTGTGTGCAAGGAATGCTCACTGATAACATGTCCATAGTTTTTAGTCTTCTCATTTTTTTATTTTGGCACCACATGTAGCTGGAATTTCTAGTAAGAAAGAGAAGGGGGTGCAAAAGGAGACTTGGAAAGGGAAAAATAGATAAAGAGAGAGCAAGAACATGCAAGAAAGAAATCAACAGGAACACAGGAAGATCACGGGAGGAGAGAGAGATTCAGTGACCTTAGGACGATGTGTATACTGCTAAGGCGAAGAAGGTCTCAGCCTCGGGGATAGAGCACTGACTCACTGTTAATACACAAAATCCCACTGGCAGACGGTGGTAGCTACCAAAATAAAACAGTATGTGCCTCATGGCTTACTCAAAAGCAATGTATTCACAAGATTTGGGGAGTTGTGAAAAGTTGATCTTAATACAAAAATATTACCCGTGTTCTCCAGAGAACAAGTGTTACTCTATCTAATAGCTGAATGTTTAAGGTGGAGCTAAGGAAATGTAGCAGCTCTTTTAAATCAACCTTAACGGTAAAGGACAGATTTTTCTGAGTACCCCATTCCCAGGGAGACTTTCCTGGGAGTTCTGTCTGAGGGAGACAATCCTCCCTCTACCATCCAGTTCGCGTAATTGTTACCCCTTCCTGGCTGTCCCAGAGGGAATGTTCATTTAACACAAGTATGATGGAATTCAAGTTACAAAACTGACTTTAATCCACTTTAATGCTGTAAAAGTACATTCAGGACTTCATTAGTTTTTAAGATTTGTTTATTTTTATTTTGTATGAGTATTTTACATGCATATATGTCTGTGCACCATGTGTATGCATTGCCCACAAAAATCAGAGAGGGGCATAGATCCACTGGCAGGGGAGTTACAGAGTGCTTCACCTTGTGGGAGCTGCTAACTATACTGGAATCCTCTGGAAGCACCGCCAATGCTCTTAACTGCTGAGTTGTCTCTCTAGCACTAAATAAATATTTAGGTAGATAGATGATATATATGTAGAAAGGCAGTGGCAATAGCACACAATGTGATGAGATGTATGCAGAAAGCCAGCCAGTGCACAGTGCTACAGAATCCAGAGGCACTGTAGGGCCCACGAAGAGATAATTCTGTGCCACTCCTTTTGTGTTGGCCTTGGAAAGCTCAAATCTAGAAATGGATCTATTTGGTTTCACTCCAGACTTCTTGAAAGAAAAGAAGGGTAATCAGCATGATGGCAAAGTCTTCATGGTGGTGTTGCATGCATATATGTTTGTATGTATATGTGTATACATGCGTATGTACGCATGAATGTATAGTCAGAATTTCCACAAGCAATTAATATGCCTTATTCTATGTCCCAGGGAAAAATGACGAGAGTAGTTGAGCACATTAAATCTGAGGATGCTGTTTGTCATTTTGTGATTCTATATTCTTCTGTAAAATAGCAAAAGACAACATTTGTCTATGTTCTATTGAGTCAGTGCAGCTATGTCTGTACTGGAAAGTTCCACCACTTATCAGGATTGCAGTTTTGACCCTCCCTGTTTATTTATGAGACTCTTGCTTGTCAGGGTCTGGATTGCCTGTATTTTCTTTTTTGCCTTTGCTCCCTCTGCACGGATGCCCCTTTTATCCTAGTTGTATTTTTCTCCAGTATTACCACCACATACTTATCAGATTCTACTCTTCAGCATCTTCACCTTCTTAGAGGACAAAGGAAATTATTACCCTGCCTCTGGCTTAGTCTCACCATCCTTCTCCAGTCTCAGGACTGGATGGTTCTTTTTTGTCCTGAACACAACTTTCTCAGAGTTTCTGTAATGATAAGATTTTTTATTACTTTACGTAATTATTATTACTTTTTGCCTTCCATTCTTGATCTGAAGTACTCACTTAGTGATAAACGTTCTCTCTGCTGAAGTGCATTCTTTTGGCTTTCTTTAATAAAATGATAACTACTATCAAGTTTTAAACTGAAAATCCCATTGCGCTCTTGAGTTGTTAAAAATAATATTCATTTGAAATAGCTCTACGTATTTTCGCATTTTGCTCCGCTCTTGGTAGTTTTTGTGTGTATGATTTCACTACTTAGGTATTTTTTTTTTATCTCATCCCATTTTATAGACACATTCTCTAGCATTTATTCACGGCTGGTAGACAACTATCAGTCTAAACTGCTGTTCCTGGGAGCTGAACTGTCATTTCCCCATTGTTTTCAGAATGATGACTAATCTCTTTGCTTTAATCCTTTGCATTTGCTTAGCACATATATTTTACAGAAATGCTTCATTTCTTCCAGCCCTCTCTAATGTGTGATAGACTTCTGACTTTGGAGGATTACAGACAGAGTTGAGTCTAAAAACATTTCGTCCTTATCAATTGTGACATTGCCTCTCCTAACTCTGTTATCAGCTTCTCTGGGATGTGGCAATATAGCCATCCATCAAGAATGCTTTTATCTCTGTTTTCTGCTTTTGTCACACTCTGCTAAACTTGACACAATTCCTGCATATCTGGTTTCACACTAGTTAGCTCCCTTTCTGTGCCCAGTTATCATCAAACCCCTTTCTCCAGTCTGCATTTCACTTACTGGGTTCTGTGCTCTTTCTGTATGATTAACTTCAGTCCAGCTTTGCTATTTATTTGCCTTGAAGCCTTTGCTTCTGAGTTCTGCCATGTTGGTGCTCATAGTCCTTTCTGACTAGGCTACACACCTGATGAAGGGGTTGCCTTTGATTCCCTCTCATCACCATGGTTTAGTTTGTTTGTTTGTTTGTTTTGTTTTGTTGTTGTTATAGTGATAATTTTTAAAATGTTTTTCTGACTGAATCTCACATACCAAAAGGTGGCATGTTGGGATTACAGGCAGGTGCCAACATGCTTGGTTTTATGAACTGCTGTCTTGATATTTTGGAATTAGGATTCCCAGCTCCCTGTTTTTTGGTACTCACAAATACTGTGAATTCAAAACTCACGTATCTGGCCAGTGCTTGTGCATTTTGATGGGATCTCTCATCTGCTCCCAGAGGCAAGGTGGATCTCGTTAAACTAGAATTGTCTTTTTACTTTTCCTTATTTCAGAGTATAGATTACTGTTGATTCTCACAGTGAGGCCTCCTTCAAAATAATTGACTACCCTGGCCCAAAGATTTAGTCCATCTGCTATGTGGATGGCATCTAATACCATATGTAGTTACTGTCAGGATCAGTGTCACTAGACTTTTGATCTTGAACCTGAAAATATTTGCAGTTACTTTTAAACTCACCTATGCACTCAAACATTACAGCATGAATGCATAAGGAATTTGCAAGGGCAGAGTCTGGTACTTAATATAAGAAATCATGTGTGCTCACACTGCATTCCCACCCTACTGCTACAGAGAGCTCATCAAAGATGACCACTCAGA
Organism: Acomys minous; assembly: GCF_964271855.1. Classification (NCBI taxonomy): domain Eukaryota; kingdom Metazoa; phylum Chordata; class Mammalia; order Rodentia; family Muridae; genus Acomys; species Acomys minous. The sequence goes on from NC_140489.1 coordinate 86,448,255, forward strand.
CACAGTTTATACCCAACTGAAAGTCTTTATTCCAGCCAGCTGGCACTACACTAAAGTATTCAGGACCTAAGTGTAAGCCTGACCTTTTAGACCAAAGGTCTTTTAAAGCCAAAAACCCACGTTGTGCCATTTCAGCAGCTGCACGGGGGGGGGGGGGGGGGGGTTGTACAAACAAGCAGTTTAACAGAAGCTAAGATAAGCAGTTAGTTGGAGGAGGAATTCGGCACAAGAAGGCAGTTTAACAGAACTGAGATAAGTAAGCTGGCACATCTTGGCCTCAGATCCTAGAATAGAATTGGGTAATTTTCCCTGGGATTCTCCATCAAGGGTATTAAATTCTAGTTAAATCCAAATGGCCTCAGCAAAAATACGAGGTGGAGGAACTTTTTTAGGTCTCTTGCCTTGTGACAATACTTTCTCAAATGTGAACTATCTTCTCTCTTATGGAGCTGTTTCTTGTTCATTGTGTGTGAGTTACCTGTGGGGTTAATGTAGAGTGACTCTGAGTCTCCTGCAGTTTATCTTACGCTGACCAGGTTGACCAGGGCTCTGGATCTGACTGTCTTAAGCTCAGTGGTCCTGAGCTTTGCATTGAGATGCTCTAAAAATCAGAGCACTGGTTCTGTAATGAGCAGAGAGAAAGTTTCATGGCTAAATGACACAGAGAATTGGTTCTCTTTCTCAGGAGAGACAAGAGGCAGGCAGAAAGCTCAGGCTGCAACTGCTGCTTAAAACAGTCACTCAGCGATTCCTCCCATCTTAGTGCTTCCATGCCCTCTAAGACATTGGTTCTAGAGAGGTGGACAGACACCCAGCTTTGAGGCTAGCCATGAGTCTGGCCAGAACTCTCTGCCCAAGGAAGAGGGACACTCTATCCAGGGTTCTCCGCATGCTCCTTGGCTTTCTCATAGCTCATCATGAGGAAGGCATGTGTTAGGATCACCTGCCCTGAAAGCATCAGGGCTTCCTCAGTGCCTCATTTCACTAAGCTGTGAGTTTATGTTCCTCCCCCTGAGTTCTTGTGATAAAGGGACCACACATTCTCGCCCAGCACATCCTCTCTTCCTCAGCTCTCCAACAACCACCTAGTCTTTAGGAAAGCTACTTGATACACTTCATCCAGGTAGGCCAGGACCCTGAATATGACTGTCTGAGCTTGGTTGGTTCTTGGATCTTGGATCTTGGATCTTGGATCTTCCTCTCAGTCAGAGTTTATTATGTGGGCTGTGATTGTATCAGACACCTTATGCATTGGTAATGAAACCAAAGTGATTCTGAGCTCTTTGACCAACAAAGCTTGCTATAGACAGATGACAAACTAGCACCATGGGAACTGGTGAAACAGTGGCTACCGAATGACTTTTATACTTTAATCATAGGTATGTGCTTTCTTACCACATCTTTAGGTACAAACTCTGCCAGATCACAGATCATCTTCTGATTGAGACTTCACTGCAAAAGTTTTTTCTATGTTTTAAAAATCTCTCTTAATGTGAGCCATGGTTATTTTTGTACAAGTCTTAATCAGATCTAATGTAATACTTAAGGAAATGATCTTAAGCACTCTCCTTTGGAATTTTCCATTAGTCTTGCTTCTGGAGTGAGGAGTCTTGGCTCTGATCTTTTATCTCACAATTCTGTGTATGTGTCTGTGCGAGTATATGCAATATGTGTGCAGCTAACTGAGGAGGCTAGAAGAGAGCATTGGATCCTGGGAGTGAAAGGTAGTTGTGAGTGCTGCCTAGGTACTGGGAGCCAAACTCCATTGTAAAAGCAGTGCATGCTCTTAAGTGCTTAACCATCTTTCCAGTGTTGAGTCTTGACTCTTAATCTCATCCTGGTCATTCTTAAAGACAGGGTCTGACTTCAGCACCCTAATGCATGATAATCAAGAGTGTGTGTCTCTTCCAGCAACTCTGAAACCTGAAAGAGAACGACATGCCTTCCTGTGTTCCTGTAGCCCTGTTCTTGATGCACATGAGCTGAATGGATGTTTAGGAACAAAAGAATGGGTAGGATCTCTTTGCTTGGTATGTATGTGCACATATACGTGTGTACATGCCTGACAGTTACCAGGCCATGTATATGTGGGACTGTATATTCATGCACATGTGTATGCATGATGTAGAGGCCAGAGGTCAATTTCTATAGCAGATTTCTTAATTAAGGTTACTATTACTTTGATGAAATACCATGACCAAAGCAAGTTGGTGAGGAAAAGGTTTACTTGGATTACACTCCCATATCACTCATCACTGAAGGAAGTCAGGATAGGAACTCAAACAGGGCAGGAGCCAGGAGACAGGACCTGGGCAAAGACCATGGAGGGATGCTGCTTATTGGCTTGCTCCACATGGCCTGCTCAGTCTTCTTTCTTATAGAACCCAGCATCACTAGCCCAAGGATGGCCCCACCAGCAATAGTCTAGGCCCTCCCACATCAATCACTAATTAAGAAAATTTCCTACAGCTGAACCTCATGGAGGCATTTTCTCAATTGAGGTGCCTGCCTTTCAGATAACTTAAGCTTGTATCAAGTTGACAGAGAACTAACAAGGACAGCTGTCCTCCACTATATTTTTGAGTCAGGGTCTTTCAAGACCTCAAGGGTGATACTTGAGCTGGCTTGGAAAGCTGGCCTATGAACTCCAAGGGTCCATATGTCTCTGCCTTCCTAGTACTAGGGTAGTAAACACAAGTGGTTCTAGAGACCAAGCTTATGCCATCAATGCTTATATGGTAAGACTTTTACTGGCTTATCTGTCTCCTCAGCCAAAGACTGCTAGAGCCCAGTATTGTATTTACAATTAACACTAACATCTACTAGTGTTGGAGAAGACAATATTTTGGCAGGAAAAGAAAAAAATGAGAATGTATTCAGGGACTAAAAGAGGGACTAAACTGTTAAATAGTTTTGCGCTGGGGTCTCGGGAGGCCAAGAGGTTGGAGAACTGATGCCAGGGGCTCTGTATACTCAGGACGCTGCAGCAGTAGGTTGTGCTGTCACAGCACAACAAAGATGGCAGCCTTCATTGACAGCTGTGCCCCTTCCCGGGTCTTTGTTAATCCACTGAAAAGGAAAAATGCAAGAAAGACCAGTTGTTGATAATGTAATATATGGATACCAGTTACTCAACCATTTTCTTTCATAGTATACGCACTCCCCACACATGCTAAGTTTAAAATGTGATTGGTTAATTTTTCCTTACTGCAAAGATGGCTGGGGAGTGGAAAAGGAATCTTGTCTTTTGTTTATACGTGGCATCATTTATTTAAACAAATAATGTGGGTAGCTCATCTACTGAGTAATGAAGGCTTTGGAGACTAGAAGAGTGAAACTTGAAAGCTTGCAACATTTGCTGTGATTCTAGATATGACTCGTCAATTGAAAATGTCTTTTAGGTGGACCTCAAAGCACTGGCAGCAAAGAGAGTTTGAAAAGAGCTTTAAAAATTTCTCGGTACTGTTTGCCAAATAGTTGGCCAAGCTCAGGAGCTCACAGAGACTGAACCCCCAACCAAAGAGCATGCATGGGCTGGACCTAGAACCCCTACACATATGTAGCAGTAGCTTGATCTTCATGTGGGTCTCCTAATCATGGGAGTATAAGCTGTCTCTGACTGTTGCCTGCATTTGAATCCCTTTTCCCTAGCTGGGCTGCCTTGTCTGGCCTCAGTGGGAGAGGATGCACTATTCCTGCTGGGACTTGATGTGCAGGGCGGGGTCATACCCTTTGGGGGCCTCCCTTTCTCTGTGAAGAAGGAGAGGAGAATGTGAGGTAGAGACCGGGTGGAAAGGAGCTGGGCAGGGATCAGGCTGTAAAGTGGTTAAATAAATAAATGGAAGAAGAAGAAAAAAAAATTCTCCCTTCTATATCATCTGGCATCATAAACAGCATCCCAGTGTGTGGGAATGCAGTTTCCAGAGTACCAGAAAGTGTAAAACATCATTTGGAATCTTCCAGACTCTAGCACCAAATGCAAAACTGTGTTGTATCTTTAGCATTCACACACACACACACACACACACACACACACACACACACACACACATACATACACACACACACAATCCCTCTAAAACTTTAAAGTAGAACTCCTGAACAGACCCAGAGCTTATTGATTGACTCATATGGACAAAAATCATAAGAATATTTTCTTACTTGGGCTACAATTCTTCAGAGAAAAGAGTTGGCAAATATGAAAAGGACTTTTAAAAACAAAACATAGGAATCACTGGAGAATAGTACAAAATACCTACAGAGAAATTCTTTATAAGTAGCACTCTTACTGCTAGAAATCTTTGTTTACATGGCTAACTTGGTTGTATGTATTAGAAATTTATACTGTGGGCATTTTCCATGTTTTTAATGTAATCATACCTTTTTGCCAATTGCTTAATAACCTAAATTATACTTCCAATGTTTTTCTTTTATCATATAACAACACCTTAGCTACAGGTATAGATGTCTTCAAAGTTACTGTCCTGAACCACACCTGTATACTCACTCTTAGGAAGGCAAGTCTAGCATTAGGAAGGCAAGTCTAGCACTCCTATGAAAATGACTGAGACTCATTGCTTCATCCAAGCTTTGCCCAAGGTAACAAAGACAGCAGGACAGAAAACCTAACCTCCATTCAACATCTGGATAAACTACACAGTTTGTGTTGCACGTTGTTTGTCCTGCTAGAGAATGGTCACAGCCACCATGCTGTTGGCTTGATACAGAAGGTGGGAACACATTTGAAACCATGTGCTTTGCTAGACTTGCCTTCCTAAGAGTGACATCTTAAGATTCAGCCAGTGGAAGATGCCAACAAGAGGTTAGAGAGGAGGAAAGAAGAGATGCAGGATTTTCACTTACTTTGTTCCTACCATGCTGGTGATGGTAAGGATGCTGCTACCGAGGCAGATTCTATGGATGATCTTATTTAATGTATATTGGTGGGTCTTCATAGATGGCAACGAGAATACCAATTCTTCATATTGATATCTCAAGCTCATAAGACATTTATTCTGTGTGAACACTAAGACATGTGTGTCAGCGCTCTTCTAATTATCCCGTCTACCTTTTCATTATTCCAAGAATAAATTATTTTTTCCAGAAAATAAGATTTAGGGAATAGAAAAACCAAATTAAACTAAGACTGTGATTTGGCTTCTGCTTAGTAATTATGAAAGGATTTTAATTTGCTTGTAGGCACCAATAAATACAACATAAATATCCAAGAGTTAAACATTTAGTTAGTTGAAATATTGCATTTTATACAGGTGAAACTTTATGTTGGACAAACTGGGTAAATTGTGAGTGACTCCTCTGAGCAGATACTTGCTTTTTATTTATTTATTTATTTTTCTTGTCCTATGTATGGAATGGTATAAAGTGGTTTATTCTGAGTTTACAGATGTGTAAAAGTTCATAAATAATTCACACAATAGGACAATTGAGAATAATTTAGAATCTATTACATCAAGCACTATTGTTTGTTATAAATATCTGCATGACACTGAAATTCGATTTTTTTTCTAAGACCAAACATTAGAGTTATTACTTGGTAATTAAGTCAGGGCCTCACTGAAGTTTGCTCAGACAATACATGTAAAATAGGAATTTCACATAAAAACAATATTCTCTATGGCATCTGGGAATTTCTTGCCTTACAATGCAGTTGCTTTAGGGAAGACAGGGAGACATTGGTCTCTGAGTTTTGGCCACCTGCTATTCTCACTGAAGCCTGTCATTGTCCTTATTTCCATGGAGTTATCCTTTGCTTGTTTCTCACTGTGTACTGAGAGCCTCGACTTGAATGTTCCCTACTATATCAGTGAAGGGAGGGGTGTGCTACTGACTGTTCTTATTGCAATGGCAAATACCTGACATGCCGCAACATCAGAGAAGAGTTTATCTCAGCTCATAGTTCAGGGGATCGAGTCCACCATGGCAGGGAATGCATGGCAGCCGGGGAAGCTCATATTCTGATGGTGGAATCTTCCTTACATCTAGGGCAATCAGGAATCAGAGAGGAGAGAGAGAAGAGAGAGAGAGAGAGAGAGAGAGAGAGAGAGAGAGAGAGAGAGAGGGAGGGAGGGAGAGAAAGAGCGAGCTAGCATGGAACTCTAGTCCATGAAGTGTTTCTCATCACGAGTCTTCTCTCTTTGGTTAAACATCTGATAGACAGGCCTGGAGATGCATCTCTCTCTTAGGTGACGTCAAGTCCAGTCCAATTGAGGATGAAGAGCAACCATAACAGGATTGTTTGTCAACTTGTCCTTTTCTCTTTCTCACTTGAGCTCCTCAGCTGGAAGAATGGTGTTCATTTCCACATTTTACATTTCTGTTTCCAGAACTAGTGTGTCTTTCATTGGCTTTCAGAAGTGCACACTAGTTAAAAGCACTGGAGACTTTCAGGGATGTGCAGAAATTAGGAAAGGAGTTCAGGACTATGACATCAGATGTTCTATGGCAAGACTAAATGGAATTGAATTAGCACAAGGAAAAAAAGGTTAAATTTAGAAGGAGGGTAGAACTTTTCAGATCTAGCCAATGGACAACTCATTCTCCACAGTTATGGGGAGAGTGGGACTGCCTCTGACATGAACTCTGGTGCCCCCAGTCTGACCACTTCCCCTTGGTAGGGAGGCCTGGGGGGCACTCAGAGGAAGGGGAAGCAGGCTACTAGGATGAGACCTGATAGGCTGTGGTCATATGGTGGCAGAGGCGGTCCCCTTCTGTCAGAGGCCTAGGAAAAGGCAATAGGGTGAAAGAGGGAGGGAGGGAGGGGGGGGAACGGGATGACACAAGTGAGGGGATATAATCTGAATAAAGTATAAAAATAAAAGAAAAAATAAAGGAGGATAGAAACTATGTCTAATATTTACCATTATGCCTAGCCCCTGCAAGGTTTCCTAAATTTAATCTGTTAAATATGGATTTTCCAACATAATAATTTTATTGTTTGTTTGGGAATTCACACCATGCACCCCAGTCATGCTCATTCTCCAGCCCCCTCATGTCTGCTTCCCACCTTCCTGACCCTTTCCCACCCCACAAGAAAAAAAAAAAGAAGGAAAACAAAGAAACAAATTTTCTTTTGTCCATATACTCACTGGAGCATTGCCATACTCCCAGTGGCCAGCCCCTAAAGAACACTGAGGCCTTCTCCACCTGCACCCCTGCCAGAAGCAGTCAACTGTGGCAAGCTACATCCAGCATCCTCATTATAATTCTCAAGAATTCTCTTGGATGGCCTTCTTTTAAGGCTGTTGCCTTCTTGGGGGTGGGGGAGTGTCACAGAAGCCCTTTAGGTTTTTCTTTCTCAACTGTGTATCTGTAGACATTGGCACCACTGAAAAAGTAGCTTCCTTGAATTTTTTTTTTGGCATTTTAATACTTTTAAAATTCTTTCTTCCTTCCTTCCTTCTTTCCTTCCTTCCTTCCTTCCTTTCCTCCTTCACTTTACATCCCTATTGTAGCTCTCTCCCTCCTCTCCCCTGGGTCCCACTTCCCTCCCTCTTCCCCCTGTCTATCTCCCATCCCTACTCCTCAGAAAAGGGGAACCTCCCCCTCCCCCCAACCCACCCACTTCCCCTGTGGTCTGGCACCAATGACTGGCCCAACCTGAGACCTATCCCATAGGAGAGTGCCAACCCCTGACACTATTATTGATGCTCTGTTATGCTTTCAGACAGGAGCCTAGCATAGCTGTCCTCTGCAAGGCTCCACCCAGCACTGGATTGAAACAGATGCTGAGACTCACAGCCAAACATTGGGCAGAGTACTGGGAGACTTGTGGAAGAGTGGGAGGAAGGGTAGAAGAGAGGCAACAGGAGCTCCGCAAGAAGACCAACAGAGCCAACTAACCAGGGCCTAGGGGGGTGTACAGAGACTATAGCACCAACCAAGGACCATACATGGACTGCATCTAAGCCCCCTACACAAGGGTAGTGGATGGGCAGCTCAGTCTTCCTGTGGGTCCCTAGTAAGGGGAATAGGAACACAGCCCTCTGCAAATAAATGGGCCACGGTCTCCATCATATCCATCAGTGTCAGCACAGGTCAAGGACATCAACATGGCCTCCAAGGTAACAAGGACCATGGATTCAATATGGCCCCCAATGGTAGCCCAGCCCATGGACATCAATGTGGTCTCAGGCAACAGCACAGACCACAAGTATCTGAGTGGCTTCAGGTGGTAGCATTGGCCATGGACATCAACATAGCCCCCAGAGGTAGCATGGAAACATCAATATGGCCTCAGGTGGCTGCACAGACCATCCACACCAATATGGTCCCCAGTGGCAGCACAGCACATATACATCAACATGGCCTCAGGTGACACACAGACCATGGACAGCCACATGGCCTTAGGTGGTAACACAGGCCACAGACATCAACACAGCATCAAGCTACATCAAGTCCGTAGACACAGATATGACCCTCAGGGCCAGCATGGACCACAGATATTACCATGGCATCAGGTGACTACACAGGCCACTCATATCAATATGGCCTTCGGTGGTAACATTGGCCTTGGATGTCAACACAGTTCCTGGCTACAGCAGGACCAGGGACGCAAACATGACCTTCAGCAGAAGCATGGACCATGGACATCAATGAGACCTCAGATGGCAGCATAGACAACAGATGTCCACATGGACCTCAGGCTTCATCACAGCCTGGAGCAGTGGCATGGACCACAGATACCAACAGGACCTCCAGAGGAAGTATGGACCATGGAGATCTTTCAAGGAAGTCCAATCTTGAAAATGAGTCATTTTCATCTTGAACATCCTGCCATTGCTCAACGCCAGGGTGAGTGTGTGGCTGGGTACCTTGTCTGGGTTCTGAGTCTACAGGAGCTCCAGGCTGCTGCACACCACCCTGCCAAGTCTGCTGGACAACATCGACTTCAGCCTTCTCATATACCTGTCATTTCTGTTGGGTTTCTAGTTCTGCCTCTCTACAACACACACACACACACACACACACACACACACACACACACACACACACACACATCTTTCCTACCTCCCCAGAATATTTTTTATTTATTGTGGTAGCACTGGAAATTGTAATGCATCACACAGTAAAGTTTTTTTGTCCAAACATTTTTATATGCAAATATTCACTGCAAAGAGTTGTTGGTCTTATTCAAGGTTTCTGGTTTCTGACACACCACTGATACTGGGCAGTCACCAAGACTCATCTTGGACATCCTGCTGTTGCCCAGAGTGATGGTGGTCCTGCAGCTCTGGTTCTGCAAGACGGCTCATTCATATACTCCAGCAGCTCAAAAATGGAGCAGATGTTGGGGCAGATCAACTTAAAGCTCTGGATCTGGGCCAGGATGGGAGCTGAGTTGGTTAGCTGGTGGTCCCACGGGTCCAGCATCTGCTGCTGCTGTTGCTGCTGCTGCTGCTGCCTCCTTTGAGTCAGATTTTCACTATGTATCCCTGGCTGGCTTGGAACTCACTATGTAGAAGAGGCTGGTCTTGACCTCACAGAGATCCACTTATCTCTGCCTCGGGGATGCTAGGATTAAAGGCATGTGGTGCTAAGCCTGGTTGCACACACAGTTCTTTCTTTCTTGTTTATTTATTTATTTATTTAATCAGCTTTATAGCCTGATCCCAGTCCCCTCTTTCCTCTCCTCCCAGTCCCATCCTCACACCCCCTCCCCTCCTTCCCCCTCCCTTTCTTCTCAGAGAAGGAGAAGCCCCTCCCATGGGTATCAATCCACCCTGACACACAGTTCTTTTTGACTCTTTTGCTCAAGACCAATTCATTGCTCTTTCTCTCCTCTCTCTCTCTCTCTCTCTCTCTCTCTCTCTCTCTCTCTCTCTTTCTCTCTCTCTCCTTTCTTTGTTTCTGTTTGGATGTTTGAGGAATTAAATACATTAAACTATAACAAAAAGCAAAGCTTCAGATTGCCTGTTGTAATCCTTGTTAAATACATCTTCCACTGGCAAACATATTCAAGATGTTACTTAGTCGCCCATACAATATTAATATATTCCAGCTTAGTGATTTGATGGTACCATCCAGAGGTTAAATTTATGGTTTCAATTCTTGTTAAATATTTGAAGGGCCTAGGCTCTATCATAGCTAAGTTCTTAATGAAGCCATTTGCAGAACGTGACTGTTCTCTCAAGCCTAGATGTGGCTTTAGGCCCAACAACACCTTGTAGCCCATGCTAGAGTTAAGTTAACTACATGACAGTTATTTTGCATTTTACAACTACGGCAACCCATAGAATCCCTGTCAAAGTAAACTTCAGACTCAGGCTTAGCGAGCTTGGCCCTTGCTTGTAGATAGTTGTCTCTGCCATAATGGCTTTGAGGCTGCAGTCCCTGGACTATGTGTAGACGGAGTAACTCACTAAGTGTCAGCTCATTCTTCAAACTTCTCAAAAGCCGGCAAGGGGGGGGGTGCGGCTGTTCATCGCGGACCACTGCACCACTTCCTGCTGACCGGCCTGCTGCTGCTGGATGACAAAAGGTCAAGCAAAACCAGCAGCTCAGCACCAAACGCTACCCAAACCCTACCGGATGGCATGGAAACGAGCATTTGCGTAGTCTAACTAGGGACCTAATGTGCAGGATGTGTGTAGAAATCCTTCAGGGGAGGCTGGAGAGATGACTCAGGGGTTAAGGGCCCACATTGTTCTCCCAAGGACCAGCATGTAGCTCCCAGCACCCTTGTGAGCAGTTCAGTGCTGCCTGTAACTCCAGCTCTAGAGATCCGCGCTGCTGGCTTCCACAAGTACTGCACTCAGGTGTATATAGCTGACACAGATGCACTCATACAAATGACTTAGAAAAGAAATCCATTGGGAACCCCATCCTGCACAATCAGTATTTCCTAGAGTGAGCAAGACAATTACTGCATGTCTGTAAAGGTCCACAGGAGAGAGGGTCAAATGGTAGCTGTGTGCTGCAGAGTTGCTCCTGCCTCTCTCTGACTTAGCGACATCTGTGAGTGACTGCCAGCTCTTGGGGTCTGACATCGCATGTCTGGGCCTTTTATTTTTTGTAAAACAGAACAATAAACCCCAGCCACATGTGCAGTGGAGCTCACAGAGCTGCTGGGGTCTCTAGAGGAAACGATGCTGAGGAAATGTCTTTATGAACTCTGCGGAGGAGGTAGAGAGATGGCTGAGCACCGGCCCTCTTTCTGTGCTCCATGCCCTTCTGAAGAGCGTGCACTGGGTTGCACAGCTAGCCTTTATATGGCGGTATTTTCTAGATTGACCGTGCATTGAGAGCAGTACAGGAAGAAGAGATGCCCGAGACAATCTGAGGATCCTTATGAATGTGTAGGTTAGAGATGGTTGCCTAGGCTTAAATAATAACAGAAGAAGCAACATGGAAACAGGAAGTAAATCTAAGACAAGCCAAAAATGGAGATGCAGGAGCTGAAGAGATGATGGCTCAGTGTTGAACAGCACTGGCTGCTCTTCCAGAGGATGCACATCAGGTTCCCGGCCCCATATCAGGTAGCTCACAATCACCTGTAACTCCAGCTTGAGGGAATCCAATGCCTTTCTCTGCAGCTACCTAAACTGAAACTCCTCTCTCTCTCTCTCTCTCTCTCTCTCTCTCCCTCTCTCTCACACACGCACACACACACACACACACACACACACACACACACACAAATAAATCTTCAAAAAAATAAAAAGCTACAGAAAAGTCAGCACTGGTTATTGATTTGATGTGGATAATAGGAATGTGATAAAAATCATAGATCATGATTTTAATTAAAGTGACAGGATGGATGTCAAAGTCATTAGACATAGGAGTGATTTCTAGCTTGGAGAAATGGTCAAACATCAGGGTATCCGTGTGAACATGCAAAAAGAGGGCTCGAGAGAAAGGCCGGTGGTGAAGTAATAGTTCGGTGATTTATCAATATGATTTAAAATACCTTTTTAGATTAATTAAAAGAATATGACTCAAGTCCTAACTCCCTGCTTATAAAGACAGCAAATGAGGTGGCATTTTCTTTCTGCCTGGTTTTGCTTTGGGGTCCAAGCTTTCTGGCTTAACTTCAGAGTTACAAATTCTAATTTCTTTAAAAAGTGATATTTTTATAGTTTAGAAAGTGACTGAGGCTTTTGCCTTTTTAAAGCCCACACCCTTAGGACGTTTTGAGGAGGAGAGGTTGGGATGAGAAAGCCTGAGGCTTATGAATGCCTTTGGTGGGAGCAGTAAGACAGGTAGGCAGCACACATGATGGGTCAGGGAAGCGTGGGCAGGGATGTGAAAAGCAGGCAGTCCCTCAGCCACAGACTGAGAGTCACAGCCCCTCATGCTGCACTTGACATTACTTGGCATTTTGAGCTGAGTTTTCAGTGGGTGACATGGGAATTAATGTCTGATCCGGGGATAGCTGTCTCCACACCTTGCTTGGTACTGAGGGGCTGTTCTGCACTTGAGTGGCAGGAAGCAGGAGGCAGGAGGACATGGCTCTGGTGTTGTCTTCCAATGCTGACCTTGTGATCCAGCAGGGAGGTGGCTGGTTATTTTGAGGCATCATGGGAATGAGGGATGAATGGATAGGTTGGATCCAGATGTGTCTGAAAGGAAATAAAAATACAGCTTGTAAGAGTTGAAAGCAAGGAAAGGAAGCAGAGAGATGGCTCAGTGGCTGGAGACAGCACCAAGTGACTGGAGAAAGTACTCAGTGGGAGCCCTCAGTGGTACTCAGTGGTATTCTGTGACTGACTTCATAAAGTCTGCTAAGAACAAGGGGAGGGAGAGCAAAGACGTGATGGCGTTGAGCTGAGTACTTTGGGAAATAGTTGAATCAATAACAAAACGCTCAGAGGAATGTGGCTTATCAGGGTCAAATGACTATCAATTTGTAAAATATGACTTTAAACACATTGAACACGGATTTCAATCAGTGCTTTGCCATAACTTACAGTGATTTAGTTTTCGATAGTGATTAAACATTTTGGGTATTTTAAAATGCTGATTTAAACATTTTCCTCACTGTGGAGCCAAGGAGAACGGTTCCTTCACAAGTAGCCTTCTGTAGAGTCCAGTGCCGAGCACCAGGCTTCCTGAGAGGCCGTTTGAAAAGTTTCCCTCAAAAGGCTACTGCTGCACATGCTTGGGATGGCCAGGGGTTCAATAGCACTCACAGCAACAAGGATTTCTCTATTTCCATTTTGTTCTTTGTCACGTCATGACAGCAGGGAATTGGCTTCAAATAGAAGTGTCCCTGTTGTCAAAGTAGCAGGGCAGAGGAAAGGTACCCTCAAAAAAATCACTGTATGGAGGACTCCAGGCTCTCCTCTGTCCCTGGTCTAGGTGCATTGAGCACAGAAAATGTTATCCCCTAGATGATCTTAGACAATTCTCAATCTGCCTTTGAGCTTTTTCTTCAACACAAATGACAAATGCCTTCCCTTCGTATGACTGGACTCCCGGATCCTAGACCTGAGCTACCTACAAAGCTTTGTTTGTGGTAAGGAACAAAAATAAGGTGTGCTGTTGTGAGGCTTCCTGAACACTGCCCGTCCAGCCCTAGGCTCTGGAGGGCTGTCGTGAGTGACAGGAGTCCCTGGTGTTCGCCAACCTGCTTCATCAAGAGTCCTGCAGCCCAGCTCATCCCCACGCTCAGAGACAGGCCAGGCATACTATTAAGTAGAAATTATTTTAGATCTCTTGACTGAAAAAAATATATCCTGGAAGAAAAACACTGTGCAAAAGCAATATTTTAATGCCAGGACTGTTCTGAGAAGTGGCGAGTAGGCAACGGCTGGGTATTTTTAACTCTGTGCAGTAGTTAATCAAAAGCACTCGGCTGGCTTGCAGTGTGGACTTTTCTCCAGTGGGAGGAAGAAGTTAGGAAAAAGTCCAAGAAGAGACTCAGTCGGCCAGGTTGGTGGTGGTGCTGCTGCATCCTGACCTTGGTGTGCGTGTGTAGGATGGGGAGCGAGGACAGAAGCCGTGCATGGCTGGCCCACGGTCTACAGCACTGAGGAGTGGGCAGACAGAGGCTGCTTTGTGAATGTTTTAATTCAAGCCATATTTCCTTGGATTGCATCCATTGTGTTTTTATTTCACCAAATTGTAATTTATTACAGTGACAATATGAGTTGTCATGTTTTTGTTTTTAGTCATTGCACACAGAGAGTCACTTTCCCCCGGAGTCAGGTTTTAGTCTTCGGTGCCCTCATCTTAAGCTTCCCTCTTCCTTAGAGTTCCCTCAGGATGGAAAAGGTCAGTGAGGGATCTTCCTAGGGATTTGAAAAGTTGTCAAGAGTCGCACGCTCAGAAGCGTCAGCCTAGGAAGGGGTGTGTACACAGAGCTTGCTCTTCTGTGGAGTGGGACTAGGATTGAGCAGGAGTGTCTATGATAGTGGGCTCTGTGGCTCTACCACCAATGAGGAGCTGGTGACAGTGAAGGCAGGAGTCCCCTAGAACTCAGCAGAGGGGTCCTCAAGTCTTCCCTCTGCTGCAGCTCCATCTGAGAGGCCCCTCTCCGCATTCACAGCTACCGGCCAGCGCCTTTCCCTTTCTTCTCTGACTCTGGCCTGGTCTTCCATGCGCCCCTTGTACCCACAGGTGGAGCAATGCAGTAAGTGAGGTGTTGCTTTTGTTTCCTCCCACTTCTCGGCACCCAGAGACTGAGCCTCTATACTTCTGTCTTGCCCTCCTCTCTGGCGAGATTCTCCTCCCAGCTTTCTCTGCATGAGCTCTTCTCCACACAGCTCTTCCTAGTTCCCCAGACTGTGGCGGCTTTCACCCCTCAGGCCTTTGCTTTCCCTCTGCCCCATTTCTTTTCCTCAGCAAATCTGGACAAGCTTCTCTATCCATGTGCAAATGGTTATTTATCCTTCAGGACCTGAGAGTCAAGATGCTGACGTCCTCTTCATCTCCGTGCAACGCTGTAAGCCCGGTTAGCTTGGTGCTCTGTCTTTTGCAGTTTGGGGGTGGGGAGCTGAAGTGAGCAGTGGTTAAAAGATCCATGTTTGAGTCCTGCCACAGTCCTGAGCTAGCCAAGCGATCCGAGGAGCTCAGTTATACCCCTGGTATCCTTGACTGTACAGGTTGAACACTCCTGTCCAAATTGCTTGGGATCCTAAGTATTTCAGCCACAGAACTCTTTATGAGTTTGGAATATTTTCATGTCTTGGGAGAGGACCCATTGTGAATACAGTATTCACTTATGCTTTATACTCATACATATATCTTGAAGGTAATTTTATCTACAACTTTTAAAAATTTTGCCCTTGGAACAATTTCATGGTGTGAAGTGTTCTATTTGTGTGGTGTTGTGTTAGCACACAAGAAGTTTTAAGTTGTGGAGCATTTCTGCACTTGAGGAATAAAGAGGTCCAAAATACAGTAGCAGTCAGGGCTGTTCTCTGGGTGCTCTGAGAATTAAGAGAATTACATGTCCCTTGTGTGTCTTAGTACCCAGCTTGAAGTACATTCCCAATGACCAGAACTCAAATGCCTTTGTTTTAGGACATTTTATCACATCCGCTGAGCATGCCTCCCTCCCTGAATCTCGGGTATATGCTTGGGAAGGCAAATGCCCTTATTTACCTCTCCATCTCTATCATCCCCTCCACATGTCACGGCGCTACTTATGAAGTTGGTGTTTAAGTTGCAGACAAAGAATAAGATGCCTAGTTATATTTGAATTTCAGATAAATGAAGAATACTTTTTAGTATAACTGTGTTCAAAATATTATGAGACATACTTTTACTAAAATGAATGTTTTTATATATCTGAAATACAGATTTAATTGGGTATCTTGCATTTTCATTTGCTATGTCTAGCAGCAGTATTTGAGGCCCTTCAGCAAACTTGCTTCCCATATCAATGTTTTTTGTTTGTTTGGTTGGTTGGTTGGTTTTTTGTTTTTGAGGTTAGGATTGATGACTCTCATGGTGATTTCAAGTTTTTACTTGGGGCAATAGTCTGCAATTCTATCTCTCTTGTTTCTGTCATGACACGATGCTCCCCAGCATTACTAAGCACTCACTGGAGTTGCACCATTATAAAACCAAGACAAATGAGCAAGTTAGGAAAGGCATGTGTGTCACCGCTGCCATTCCCCGCTTTGGGCTAATCACAGGAAGCAATAAAGATGGATGAGCAGAGGACAGTACTCTTGCAAGGTCAGAATCCACAAGGCATCAGCCATCTCTGGCCCATTCTCTTCTTAAAGTGAGCGACTCAAAAGATGAGGCGGACCTGTCACTCAGTCCCGACACAGTTATGGCCCACTCCTCTGACTTCTGGAGCCTTGACGATGATCAGAAAGTAGAGAAGTGACACAAAAAGAGAGTCTCTCCTGCCAGTTAGATAGGACGAGTGCTTGTGTTGTGACTTGAGAAGGGAGTGAAGTAGTTAGGCGTGACAGTCTACCCATCAAGATCAAGGCTACTGCCCACTGGGTCGTGAGAAGAGCTGGAGTGTAGAGGCCCAGGAAGAGGCATAGCCAGGACTTACTTCTCTCATTACATATGCAACAGGCCCACAACACCATTACAAAGAACTGACAAGAGAGATGCTATACGGTTACCAGCAACGGCTCTAAGGAAGTTATCTTCAGGCCAACACTGAAATCACGGTGGGCACTAGAGCTGAGACAATGTTAATCCTTGTGTGGACAGTTGTAGCTACAAGGTTGGGATGGGACAGTTGGTGGGTAGACAAAGTTCTGCCCTTTCCCAGCATCCATAGTGTCTGAAGGAAACTCCGAGGGCCACTGGGAGCTTGTGAGAAGATGTGCTGGGGAGATGTTACTCAGAAGCAATGGCAGTGTTATTAACTGAGGAAAGACACAAGGTCCACATCACTACCATCTTGGGATGCATTCTTTCATCCCGATCTGTCATAACATCAGCAACAAACAGAAACTATTTGAAGGAAAACTGCACAGACGCATGATTTGGTCCAAACTTTCAGGGACTAAGGCTGGAGAGAGAGCTCAGCATTTGAGACCACATACTGCTCTTCCAGAGGATATGAGTGTGCTTTGCCGAGCCCATCCATGTCAGGCAGTTCACAACCACCTGCAACTAATCTACTTCCAGGGGACCTGATGCCCTCTTTTGGCTTCTTTAGAAAACTGAACTCGCATGGCGCATGCGCACGCGTGCACAGGTATATGTTTTTATTTGGTTGGTGGTTTTCTAATCAGTGCTTTGTTTTGCTTTTTTTTTTTCTCCTTAATTTTTTTCCTTTCTTCTCCCTCTTGTTTCTTCCCCGCTACCTCAACCCTCTGCTATCTCTCCCCATCCCCTCACTTGATTTTTCTTTTGGTTTTAAGCCAGCTGAGAAAACAAAACAGATAAAGTTAGATTGGGTCTTTGTAGGATAACGTGGGGGAGGGGCATCACTTCCTGTTCCTTCTGATTCTTATCACCACAGATTTAACTGTCTGACACAGCATAAACTTATCCATGGATTTTTGACAAGTTGGAAGTCTGAAATCCATTAAAATTAGTCAATTAAGTAGCTATTAAATTACGTAATTGAAGATAAAGTAAGCTTATGGGCCTCAGTGGTGGTCAATATTGATGGTGAACTTGGTAGGATCTGGTTGCCTTGGAGACAAATCTCTGGGCAAGTCTGTAAATAGGTTTCTAGATGGGTCAACTGAGTAGGGAAGGTAGAGCCTAAGTGTGAATGGTGCCATGCGTGAACTGGAGTGCTGGGCTGAAAGAAAGGAAGCACGCAAGCATAGCACCAGCCTCCAGCTCTCTACTCCCAGCTGCAGATGCAATATGACCAGCTGCCTCACTATGCTATGCTTTCCCAGCCATCACGAGTTCGATCCTCAAACCCTGAGCCAACATAAACTCTTCCTTATGTTGCGTTTGTCAGGTGTTTTATAGTAGCAATGAGGAAAATAATGAATGTAGGCTCCAGCTGGGTCTTGGCAAACTCGTTCTCCTGGAAGCTCCAGAGAAAACTGTTTCTGTGTATTCCCATTTCTGTCAGCTGCAGCATTCACTGGTTTCTGGTCTGGTCCCTCCAGTTGCTGTTTCCAGACACAGTAGTGGCCTCTCTGACCTTCCTGCCATCCTATTAAAAGTCTGTGTGGACTCCCAGAGAGTCCAGGTTAACCTTCCCAACACAGCTTCCTGATCACACCTCCGAAGGCCCGTGTGATGTGCATGCCACCTTGAGATGTGCTGAGTCCACATGAGCATCTTTGGGAGTGGCCACTATCAATTAACCACAAGATACTAAGAATCCTGAAGAAGAGAAGGGTCAGGGTATTTAGATGCCAACCTGAGATCAGCTCTGAGGTCCCCTCTGGAAATCGAGGCCTCCACTCTCTACATGGCACAGTCTTTTGGAAGCCTCTCTCCTTAGCAGAGTATGCACTGCTCCCCTCCCATAAGTAAGAGAGGCACACTTCTGCAGGATCACTCCTGAACCATGCAAGGCTTCTCACAATCCTGTAAAAATGGCATGTCATTTCGCTACAACTTTCAGCCCACTTAGCTACCTTTCCTTAACAATGCTTCTAATAACGCAATGCAAAGTACTTCATTAAAGTGCTTCAAAGTGACCTGATGGTAATTTAATCAAGGATGCTGTCTTCTGCACAGCCAGCCACCACCCCTGCCTTGGCTCCCCACCTCCACACAGTGCTACCCCCTGAGTGAGAGGAATATTTCTAGTTATAAGGGGTTGCTTATTGCAGCTGTGTTTCAGACTCACTCTTGCTGCCCCTCTTCAGTCTTTGACCATGATGTCACCCTGGCAGCTTGAGGTGTGGCCGAGAGAAAACTCACAGCAGCTTTCTTCAAACTAGATGCCAACCCCAAGAGATGCAAGCCCAGATTTCCCATCTCAGAGAACATGGCATCTGGTGAGCAAAAAGGGTTTGGTGGATCTGTTTAAGAGTCAAGCATTATGTTACCAAGTTTTGTATGGCTTCCACTCCAGAGCCTCTGACCCTCTCTCCTGTGCAGCAGATCCCGTTTAACACAATTCTCAAACATTACTGCCGGAAAGGGGGCAATTAAATATGAAAGAGCTAGGCACTAAATGGTGTGAACCTGTAATGCCAGCACAGGAGGGGCTGAGGGGGGAGGCTCCTCTGTGTTTCAGACCAGTCTGGGCTGTACAGTAATTATCACTCTGAGAACTAAGAACACATCTCTAAAATTGTATGTGCATGTTTATAAATCCTATGTGTATGCTGCATACATATGTACATACACAAAATTTATGTGTGTATATAACAATAGAAAGAAAAGAACAATTGCCTACAGAATGCAATCTTGTTTTTAAAACTAATACTCATTGTAGCCACATTATCCTTGCAAATACGTGTGGATGTTCCTTTTTTTTTTCCTGTGTGCACACACTCTCATCATCGGACCATAAGTACCCACCTAGGCTGTGTAGAGAACCCTGGCCATTGGCAAACACGAGCTAGAAGAATGACAATACGGAGATGAAGACCCCAGCAGCAGGTTTAAGCTCCAGCTCACACCTGAGTTCCTTACGTGAGATGCTGATCCAGCCTCAGCTCCCCTACCCTGTGATATATGTATGGCAATGCTAACATGACAAGATTTCTGGGAATTAAAACCTGAAAATCAGTAACATGGAGAATTTCCAAATCCTTGAGGTAGCCTGTACCCTCGTTCAATAGGGCTAGTCCTGGTTCTTTTTAGAGTGCAAGGACATGGGAGGTGATATTTCTTTTTCTCTTCCTGAAAAGCAAATCATGGCTTAAAGTCCCACTCATTTGCTAACTGACACTGTACAGGCCAGCGGTTCTTGGAGACAGGGTTCTCAGGCTGTTTTGAGGTGGAAATTAAAGCATCACAAGACAGTCTGTGTATTTATTAGCCCAGCGTTTATTGCTGTGACAAAATGCCAGAGAAAAATACTTTAAAGAAGATAAGGTTTGTCTTGAATAAATGTCCCAGAAGTTTTAGTCAAGATGGGCTTCCTTATTCCTCTGGACTTGTGGTAAGGCAAAAAGGTTATGGCAGTGGAAATGTGTCCTGGGGGCCATTAGATGCAGCTCAGTCTTTAATTCAGGAGCCTTCAGCATCATTTTAGCATAGATCATTTAAAGCAAACACACTGGAAATTTGACTAAAAGATTCTGAAACTCTGAAAGAATTTGTTGCTGCCATGCCTTCCGCAGCTAGCAGAACTGCATGATCAGCTGGCCTTAGGCAGTATAGTGAGATTCCCATGAGAAAAGAACTGACTCTTGCAAACTGTGATGCCTTTTCTTAACCATGTTTCTCTTTGCACAGCACTTCCAAACTTAGATTGCACAGAAAACCTCTGTTTATTCCTCTCACTTTGTGACAAAATTCCTAATAAATGCCAGTTAAGGAAGGAAGAGATAACCTTGGTTTACAGTTCTTAGGCGAACAGTCCGTCATGGTGGTAAAGGCAGCAGGAGCAGAAGGCAGCTGGTCACCTTTCCCCATGGTTAGGAGGCAAAGAGATGAACAATGCTTATATTCAGCTTGCCATCTCCTCTTTATTCATTTAGGGACCCCAGCCTGTGGGAAAAATGCCATTTGTATTTAAAGTGGGGCTTCCCCCTTAAGTTAGCCTAATTAGGAAATCATTCACAGGTATGCTCTGAGACTTGTCCCCTAGGTGATCTCAGATACTGTCAAGTTAACAGTAGGTACTAACCATCACATTTACACACCTCTCATTTTCTCTGGGATTTCAAAATTGTTGGCATTAGATATATTGTTAGTTTTTGAGTTATATTGGTGCCTTATTGCCAGTACTTAAAATTGATTACCAAAAAAAAAAAATGCTGAACAGTCATGAGGTCAACACACATTTGAAACTCACAGGGATGCAGAGTGTACAGTAATCAAACAAGCAAATAGGTTCCAAATTATTTCTTGGGGAAGCTGGGAACAGGTCGGTTATGGAAAAGCTAAAGGGTTTGCTTGACTAAGTGCCTTGGAAATGGTGGCACATCAAATGGTGCTTCCCTTGGTAATGGTGGCACGTCAAATGGTGCTTCCCTTGCAGCTCAGCAGTCAGCAGAAGGATGCAGAGCGGGCTGTGCCCTAGCAGTAAGTTCATGTGGAAGACACCACATTCCTCCTCGTTCCTTACACTGTCTCACACATTGATAACATCGGACATGCTTCTCAGTGTGTTTATGAACATTTACCATCAGTGCTGCAGCTAGTACAGGTCTAGCCTTAGCATTTTAGTAGTGTCCATCCTCAGCACTTCAGATTCCAGAAGAATTACCAGCCAGGATTTTTTTTCTTTTTTCCTTTTAGGAACTCAGAGTAGGATGATTCAAAGACAGGAAAGATGTACAGCAGGGAAGCAAAATGAGTGGATTTAGAATCTATACAGAACTAATATCACTTGGAAGTAATTTTTTTGGTTTTATCTATTTATTCATGGAAAAACTGTGGCTGCTGTGCCCATCCACGGCAGTTCTATGTGGAGTTAATTAGAGGCTTGGCACCTGGACTGTATCAAGTTCAATAGTAGTTGGTGAATAATAGTTGATATTATAATGTAATAAGACCATTAATAATGATATTGATTTCTGCATGTACATGGTCCTGAATGCAGGTGTGTGTGTGTGTGTGTGTGTGTGTGTGTGTGTGTGTGTGTGTGTGTGTGTGTGTGCACACATATGGGACCCAGAAGTTAACGACAGGTATATCATTCCTTAGAGCTGTACAAGTCATTTTTTGAGAGACGGATGCCTTATTAGCCTGAGGTTGGACAAATAGTTGAGTCTGGCTGCTGGGCAATCCCCCCATGACTCATCCGTCTCTATATCGAGGTGCTGGGTTGCAGGTGCATGCCACCATGCCAGGCTTTCCTGCATGTGGTGGAAGTTGAGCATGGTTTCCCATGTTTACTTGGCAACAGCTTCACTGGCCAAACACTCTTCCTAGTCCCTGATCTTTAAATGCACATCTACTAACTCATGGTGGTCTCTTCATCTAAAGTCTCATCCAGATCTTGAAAGACAAAGTGACTCCCTCAAAGGCACACAAGTGGCCTGTTTAGACTTAGGTCCAGAGAAAGTCAATCACACATTTATGATGTCATCTGCTTTTTATTTCAGCTAATCAGTGAGACAGCGCCACCCAGAAAAGGCCTGGGAGGATAGATCTCCACCTTGGCACCAAGAGCAGATCTCCATCATGCATTTGAGGGTTGGCCTCTACTACAGTGC